>NC_056726.1:430820345-430957845 GCF_019279795.1 Protopterus annectens
ATAAAATACGTTTTGCTCCTTTTTCCATTAACTATCAGTCTAAATTGAATGTTATTGAGACCTTTGTGTAACTTAGGAACACCAAACATATTACTTACTCCTGGAAAAGGATTTTTTAAGTACTCATATTCCATTTCATTTATCTGTCCTTGATATAGCATATCATCTAAAAGTAAATCTATTTTTTTATAACTAATATTGATTTCATTAATACTACTCTTTATATAGCTGTCACTCATCAACATATTCATGATGGCATTATTATAATCCATCCTTTCAATTATTACTAATCCATTCCCTTTATCGGGCTTCATAATCCATATATCTTTGTTATTTACCAATGTATTCAATAACATCACCTCATTCTCATTTAAATTAGAGTATCCACTTATATAGAACCTATTCATGTGTTCCCTGATGTCCATTTCACATGCATTTTCAAATAAGGCTAATGTCTGATTCATAACTGGATTAAATAGACTAGTTTTTTTCAACACTTTATCCAGTTTTTCTACTATACTTTCAGGAAACCACATTTTCAGATTCATTTTGCGAGTGAAAGTCTTCACATCAATTAACATTTCAGTGATGTTCCCTTTCCGACAGGGAACAAATGTAAATAACAATTGACAATAAATTTGTATATTCAACATCAAAAACATACTTAGTATAATTATATACTTTAAAATCATCATAGGTGTTGCTAATCACTTTTGGGTCACTCAATACATTACTATCAAGTACATTTTCCATTTGATTCCCTAATAATTTCACTAACAAACTTATTTCATTATTTTCAACTCCATTAAAAACTTCATTAGAGCCTTCACAATGTTGACTATCGGGTGTTAATGTACCACCCATATGATAATCCCCATATAGGTTGATACCTATATGCTCATTCATATCTGTACTATATTTTGAACCATTATTCCCCATAAATAAATTGCCATCTTTATATATGCTTAAATTTAACAAATTGTCCGTCGGGCTATTATTAACATTATTAGTCAATAAATTAGTGCTGATGTTCTGAACGTATTCCCTTCCATCCAAAAACTCAGCGTTAACATCTTTTTCAGAAAAATTACCTGCTAAATCAACATACGTTGAAATTGCAGACAAAGTATCTTGTGAGACCAATACATTTCTTACATGCCTTGAAACGTTCATGTTTTCAACCGCAGACAATCTTTTATCAAAACCGACTAAATAGGACTGCGTATATAACATTATGAAATTCTGAAGCTATTCATATGTTATTTAAATGGTCACACTCATTTAACAACTTGCCACACTATACTTTTATATACTTTTTAAACCATTGCTTTGCATTTGGTACCCAAAGTTGTGTTATCCGCTATAATGCCACATATAAAGCTAACTACTCAGATTTATGCACTTTATGTGCACCGCGGGGGGCACCTTGGGAAAACCTGGATTCAGCAAGGGAGCCGAGAATCGGAAAAGTTTGGGAACCACTGGTCTAGGCAATTCAAATCCTGTGTCCCAGCTCAAAAGAATAATTTCCTTAGTTACACCCATTTGCTCACCCAATGTTTCTGACAGAGTACCTTGTAGGGAATTTTGAAAATCTGTCAACCCATTACACTCCCAAAATATATGTTTCAGGTCATCCCCATCACCCCTCCAACATTTTCCATCTACCTGAGCAAAAAATCTTTGGAGTCTGCTTGGAGTATAAAAATACCAATGCAAACACTTCCAAGCAAAAATTTTAAACCTTCTAAACTTTGTTGCATAATTGGGAGCCATGCATATATCCTCACATTGTTCCTTTGTAAATTGCTTATCCAATCTCTATTCATAATCTTTGTAGCCTCCTTTTGTAGATTCTTTGTCTCTAATGTGAGCTAAGAAATGGAGAGGGCAGAGAGGGTTGCAATGGTTCCACTGTATGGTTTTGCAGTAACAAGCTAAGATGCATTTCTGGACAATTATTTATGAATTTATTTATTCACTTGTTTCCAAGCATATGTCTGAGGTGTACAGTCGTGCAAGTAGCTGTAATTCTTGGCTGGGTCTGTATATATACTTGGTTCCTACAACCAAGAGTAGATTCTTGCAACCTACAGTAGCTTTGGTGTAAAAGAAGGAATTGAATGAACAATGCTCTTTGGATACAATTCTTGGTTTCCTTGTTTTGTTGACTGTGGACAGTGTGTTTATTATTTGTCTGTGAGTAAACTGGACAGCATAAAGTCTGTGAGTTTAATGTTAATATTCTAGCTGTGAATAATCTTGGTGTGCATGTGTGTGTGTGTGTCTGTGTGTGTGTGTATATATATATATATATATATATATATATATATATATATATATATATATGGGTTTACTTTGATTCACTAAAAACTCATTTCACTGAATCACATTTCAATGAATGTAAGTACTGTTGGGGAAATAAAATGTATATGCTCTTTTCCCCACTGTAGTGCGATCCTGGAATTAGTATATATAGTTAGGGGGGTCTGGGGGCACAGCCTTCCATATTGGGGGGGGTGTGAGGTGTAGCCCCACACTTACTTAGCTGTTATATTCATGAATCTCATTTCACTGAAAGGTAACAATATAAAATCAAAAGTAGGTGGGGGGCTATGCCCACCATACCCCCAATGTGAGGGACTGTGCTCCCTACACCCCCCAACTATATATACTAATTCCAGGATCACACTATAGTGGGGAAAAGGGCAAATACGTTTTATTTGCCCAGCAGTACTTACATTCTGTGAAATGAGTTTTCAGTGATTTGAGCTTTCAGCGACTTGGTGTGAGTGTTTTGAAATTCAGTGAAATGAGTTTTTCAGTGAATCAAAGTAGACATATCTATATATATATATATATATATATATATATATATATATATATATATATATATACACACACATATATATATATATATATATATAGAGAGAGAGAGAGAGAGATATGTGTGTGTGTGTGTGTGTGTGTGTGTGTGTGTGTGTGTGTGTGTGTGTGTGTGTGTGTGTGTGTGTGTGTGTGTGTGTGTGTGTGTATACAAATATATACACACACACACACACACATATATATATATATATATATATATATATATATATATATATATATATATATATTTTTTTTTTTTTTTTTGCAGGCACACAGGTGTGAAAAGCACTGTATTGGGCTACATCAGTCAGTCTGAGTGTCTGTCTAGATGAGTAAGGCTGTGAGCTGCTTCTGCAAAGTAGGGTTTGAGTCCCTCAGCCTTCATTTGTGTACTGTGTGACAGTGTGACTCTGACCAGAGACCATTTGCCATAATGGTTAAGGTCTTCACCTCCCATGCACAAGGTACAAGGTTCGATCATGACCTCTGGCCAATGCCTGTTTGGAGTTTACATGTTCTCCCTGTGTCTCTGTGGGGTTCTCCCCACTTTAAAATACATGCTGAGTGTTTCAGTCTCAAACTCACCAGTGAATGTAGTTGTGGGCAGCAGCACATACTCTGCATGGAGCCCTTTGTGGGAGGAGTTGTATATATCAACTGCTTTGGGCATATTCTGTAGTGTGCAGTATTTCAAGGTAGGAGAACAAGGTTCACAGACTGCACGCTGTGGCAGGGCTAGCCACTCGGTGTAAAATATGGCTCTAGGTGAGTCAATCAATGTCACCAAAGGAGCATGGGTATTTGTCAGTGATAAGTGGGCTGAGGACCCTGCCTACTCTGACCTATGCCAGGGACTCATGCTAATGGTAGAGGGGTGTATCTGCCCCTATTGGCCAGTGTGTCCCTGCCATAAAGTCCAGCATCTCTGGGTCAATAAGCTGCTGTCTGGCCAGTGTCTAGTTGCCCAGACTGGGTTACCTGGGATAGCTCTGCTGAGAAAAAGCTACATGTAAAACCAATCAACCTGCCAAACATGAGCTAAGACTTGCTACACTCAGTGTAGGTTCACTGACAGGATGCAGCTTGGAAGTGAATGATGTTATGGCATGGTGGAGGCAGGACATCCTATGTATCCAAGAGACAAAATGGAAGGGCAGTGCACCAAAGACACTACGCTTAGGATCCAGAGTCTGCCACTCAGGAGGAGGACAAGGTAGAAATGGTGTGGGAATTATGGAGAGAGACAGGCTTCAGAAGGCAGTGAGAGATATCATCACAATTAGTGACAGACTCACGGCAATCAGACTCCAGTCTAATGATAGGGCAGTATTCATAATCTCAGCCTATGCCCCATGGCAGGGTTGTGATAGTGAGGAAAAAAATGCATTCATGCAGCAGTTGCAGGACCTACTAGATAAAGCAGGACAACATGAAAAGGTGTTGATAATCGGTGACTTGAATGCACATATTGGGATAGACAGAACAGGATATAAAGACTGCCTGGAGCCACATGGGTTGGGTTGGCCAACAGGAATAATGAAGGAGAAGCCACTCTAGACTTCTCTCTGGCAAATTGCTTGATAGTAGCTAACACATGGGGCAGAAAAAGAGACAGTCACAAGATGCCATACAAGAGTGACCAACATGCAACTCAGATAGACTTCCTCCTAGTGAGAAAAGGGCACTGTCATAGAATCAGTGATTGCAAGGTCATCCCCAGTGAAACAGTCATCCCACAGCATAAACCACTGGTTGCCACAGTCAGCTGCATGCAATGGTTAGATAAGGCTCAAAGGTCAACAGAGACCAGGCTGAAGACCTGGAAGTTGACTGGAGAGAAAGCACAACAGTTCAAGGAATTGCTCAGTACTCTAGCACCCCAAGAAGAGGAGGAAATAGGTAGAGTTGAAGAAGAATGGCAGTCCTTCAAAATATCATGTATGAGGACTACAGAACAGATATATGTCTCAGCTAGGTATGGAAATAAGGTACATAAGGAAAGCTGGTCATGGAATGCAGAAGTCCAAGAAGTTATCAAAAGAAAGGAGCAGTGCAGGAAAAAGTGGGAGATAGAAAAGATAGAGCAAACTAGGAAGGAATACGTGTTAGCTAGCAAATAAGCTATGAAAGGAGCTGCAATAACAAAGAACAGGGCATCAGAGGCACTCTACCAGCTTCTGGAAAGTGGCTCAGTAGGTGGCACAAAGAAGCTATATCAGTTTGCAAGACAAAGACAGAAAGGTGAATAAGATAGTCAGACACCCTTCATAAGGGATGCCAGCAACAACTTGCTCACCAGTCCACAGGACATCAAAGGCAGATGGAAGGAGTTTCTGAATGAAAAAAAAAGACAAAGAAGCTGTACTGCCCCAGACAGGGCCTATGATGAGAGAAGAAGAGGAGCATACCCTAAAAGAAACAAGAATAGCACTAGGAAAAATGAAGTCAGGGAAAGCAGCAGGCTCAGTTGAGGTCATAGCAGATATGAACAAGATGCTAGATGAGATAGGGGAGAAATGGCTCCTGAGGGTACTAATAGCAATGTGGAGAAAAAGGCATAGCCCAGATGACTGGAGAATAAGCATATTAATTCCAGTGTACAAGAACAAACAGGGCATCCACAACTGGTGGCAGTACACAGGCATCAAACTCCTTTCACTTGCATGAAAGTTCTGGAGAGGATGACTGATAAATGAATACCCAGAGTTATAGAATGTAAGATGCAAGATGAGCAGTTTTGATTTGGATCAGGATACAGTGCATCTAACCCAATGTTTGCAGCGAGACAGATAGTTGACAGACAGCTATAGATGGGGAAAGAGTCCAAATGGGCATTCCTAGACTTGGAGAAAGCATATGACAAGGTCCCAAGAAAGCTGATTTGGGCAGCACTGCAGTGGTTGAAAGGACCAGATGCATATTTTTTAAACAAGAAATATCTTTATTAAATTATCACTTATGACATAGGCAATCATACATTTATATAAATGAAAACAAACCATTTTGACATAATCCCAGCTGCAAGCAATTTATATCACAAACCACATTAACATAATCCTGGTTGCAAACATTATACATCACTTATAATCTATCAAATCATTGTCAGTCAAACACTACATAGCTCATTATCTTTCTTTAAACCTCATTCCTCCCTGAATGTATTGTTCCCACAATTCCCATTTTTCTTATGTAGTTTGCATCTTCCCTTTTTTTAAACATCCTAATTCCAGTTGTTTTATCTCTGTTACTATACTCACTACTTCTAGTACAGTTAGTTTAGACTTTGATTTCCATTTTCTAGTAATTGCTTTTTGGCAGCCAGCATAATTAGACTCAGCAAGGCCTTACTATGTCTAGGCAATTCAGATTATGTATCATAGCTCATAAAAAATCATTTCCCTAGTTACACCAGTTTAGTCACCCAGTATCTCCAGCAGAATAATCTGCAGGGAATATTTAAAGTCTGCCAACTCATTCTACTTCCCTCTGGAACATAAATGTTCAGTTAATGTTGTCAGATGTTTGCTTCCCCTGCACAAAACTACACTGATCCATATCTATCAATTTTGGCATCGCTTTTGCCATTCTTTTAGCCATTATAGACATAAACATGTTATAATCATGGGTTAGTATTGAAATGGGTCTGTATGAAGATGGACCTTTACCCTCTTTAGGTATTACAGCTACCACCACTTTCATCCAGGATCTTAGTACTTCTCCTCCTCTTCAAATACTGTTAAACAAAACCTTCCAGATCTTTATCAGTTTTTTTCCCTCCTAGCTTCCAAATTCCACAGGAATACCATCTGTTCCTGGGACTTTCCTGTAGTTTGGTTATACATCACCATTTTTAATCTCATCTCCTCTTATCCTAACTGAAGTAATTGAGCTTAATCTACCTCTAACTTTGGTATATTTAATTCTCCCATAACATTTCTATTTTGTACATGTTCTTGATTTCTATATTTCTCTGCTTTATATAGACTTTCATAGAATTTCTGAAATATTTCTAATACCGCTACAAGATATCTTGTTACCTTACTTGTTATAGGTTCCCTAAGCTTGGTGCCAGCCCTTTCTACTTTCTGTTGCCAGAGTTGTTGTGCTAAACGTTTTTGTGCTCTAGAGTTATTATCAAACAACAGTTGCTTAACAGCAGTCTTTCTAAAAGAATGGTTATTATCCAGGTAACCCCTTATTTTCTGTTTAGTATTCTGCAGTTGCTTCCCTTCTTGTTCTGTGAGAATCCTCCATTCTGCAATACTTAGTCCCTCTAAATAATTATTGTTACTTCTTAAACATATCTCCCTTTCTTTTATTTCCACTCTATTTTTAAACTCCACTTTAATTTTATCCCTCTCCCTAGCTATATTTTCAGAAGAAATTTCTATCTTCTCTAATAACTCCTGAATAATTTCCACTACCTATTCCTTAAATTCCTCTCTTCAGCAGATAGGTAGAAAAGTGCCAGTGTCTCATTTTTATTTCATTACCCTGTGTTTTTTTTAGTTATTATTTGTGCAAGATCTGAAATAGTTATTGGGTGTTGATCAAGACCTTCAATTAAATGCACATGTTCCTGTGAAATGTAAATTTTTCTAGCCTAGCCCAGTTTTTGCATCATGGGGAAAATTATGTAAATTCACTTCAAACTCCTAGTAATGAATTCACATCTTCAATGCCAAATATTTCATTTCTTCAAATGTCTACCCTCCTTTGTTATACTTTCTTTTCTGTCCCCCAGACACATGCCAGTGTAATCCTCCTTCCTTGCCAGTAGCCCCTTAGTACTAGAAAACTACCATTATTATCTTTTTATCCTTTTCTATCACCATTGTAATGTCTCTTGTAATTAATATAAGTACTCCTGTTTTCCTTTGTCCCAGGTATTCTGCTGAATAACTGTCCTGAAGACCTTTCTTTAGCAAATTCACATGTTCACTTCTTTCCAAGTATGTCTCCTGTAGCATAGCTATTTGTGCTCAACATTTTTTCATATGATTCATTACTCTTTCTTTTTTGTATTTATCTGTGAGACCATTGACATTTAAAGACATTGCAGAAAGCATCATTGTAGTTAAAAGTTATTATTCCCATCTTGTGTGTATAACAGCCTTTTTGTTAAATGTCTATTCTATCTTTTGTGTTACATGCATACAGTGTTTGGCAGGTTGAACTTTTATACAGTTGTTTCTTCTCATACCCATGTGAGCCTATCTTACAAAACTTTTTTTTACTGAAATCCCTCAAACAAATGCTGCCAGTATGCCCCAAAACCTATTAACTTAATACTAACATACAAAACTATGCACATCTTCAAATATTAAAGTTTTACCCTCCTAATAGGAGCAAATGTCCCAAACTAACAGTCACACTCACAGACTTGAGTTAACCTAAAAGAAAACTTATCGATGCTAAGACACATGGTGCAGTCTGTGCTTCTAAGTGCTGTTTGATTTTGTCTTGTCAATATAACTCTCCCAGATGGGAAAACACCTGAATGCTTTCAAAGAACATTATCTGTTAGCCAGTTTCTCTTTTTTCTGGCCATTTTCTCTTTATTATATTGTAAACAATTTCTCTTTATTGGATTGTAGCTAATTTCTCTTTATTGGGTTGTCTCCATGGAGATATGAGGACAAGATACAAAATTGCTGCTAAGCATACATTTATTTTCTTGAAAAAAAGCCTTATAATATTCAATATTCTTTTTTATTTATTTGCTTTATCTTAAAATGTGTTGTTAGATCAAGCTAAGGGCCATAATCCAGTCATTCCTCCATGCAAGAATGGGAAAAAGCACATTATTTTTTTGTCATGCTCTTTTAATGAGACTTTTTTGTTTGCTTTACATTGCAGTGCTACATTTCTTAAAACTTAACAAGGAGAAAGAGAGAAGAAGGGAGAAAGAAAAAATGAGTACCTGTTTACAATTGTATTCCCATTACACTTAAAAACAACTGAGAAAACTTTTCTTTATAGCATGCAAAGAAAATCATACATTATAAAACAGTACTATTAAGACAAGATTTTGTTTTACTTAACTTAACTTTCTCCATCATCTTCCCCTAAGTATTTTTCTGAACATTAACGACATAAATTAGGGTATATACTTTACAGTCCCCTACAAGTCCAACAAAGTCCAAAAAAGTCCAATATTTTCAGATTCTGTTGTTCTGTCATATTTCACAAATATAATTATTGCTGTATAATCCTACAGCTGTCAGTTTCCAAGTTACTGGTTTTATTCTTACTCATCTCCATCTCCCAAATCATGTCTCTGTTTTACTTCCAGTGTACTTTCAATACTTCGAGTCAACTCTCATGCTCCCTTCCTCCTGTCCAGTATTTTTCATTGACTCATTGGAAAAGGTTTCACTGACACAGTCTATCTGAGATTTTCATTACCAGAAGAAGAAACAGAATCTCCTGTTTCAGAGCTCATTTTTTGTTGGCCAAACTTTTGTATTTACCCCTTAGCATGTACTCCAAAAAATTATTTTGTCCCTCCAGAAAGAATGCTTTGAAAATAGCTGGGTACAACAGTTTGAATCTCATGCCTGCTTCATTAAATTCCCTGAATAGTGGAATAAATTTACTCTCTTCTGCCTGGTGTACAACGAGTAAACATTCTCCACAAATACTCTGCTGTCTCCCACTTTAGTACTTTGTCCTTCTGCCAGTTTTATTTATTTATTATTTATTTTATTTTACATTTGTTTACTGTGATAGTCTGACTAGGCAAGGTGCCCATTTTCACCTTCCAGAATTAATTGCTGTTCAGAGAGATAGTGCTCTGTGTCAGATAAAGATTTTTGTGTTATTGCCTGAAGTTGTGGCAGGGAGGGAGAAGCACAGATAATTGTTGCATCATCTGCATATTGGATTGTGGTAGCCTGGATGGGTGCCATGTGTAGATTATTAGTGAATATTGTAAAGAGAAGTGAACCTAAGATATATCTTGAGGAATGCCGAGAGAGAGATGGATAGATGTGATGAATGGTCATTTTGCCATTTCACTGCTTGTTGTCATCAGTGAGATAGCTATGGGACCAAGTAAGGGAGGAGAGAGATAGGTTTAATGATGCTAACATATTGAGGAGCTTCTGATGAGATACAGTATTGAAAGACTTGGACATATCTGAGAAGATGGAGGCAACTTGTTGCCCATTGTTTTTTAGATGGTTAGTAGTATTAGTGAAACATAATAGAGCTGTAGTATTGCTAAGCTTAGGCCTAAAACCATGCTGGGGGTTAGTGAGTAGATTATTATGGGTAAGATATTCCGTTATCTGGGAGTGTATACATTTTTTAGGGATTTTGGATAAAGGTGAGAGAATGGCTATTGGTCTGTAGTTAGAAAAGTTGGCTGAGTCACCGCCTTTATGTAGAGGAATAATGTAGGATGACTTCCAGAGTTTCGGTACATATTGTTCTCTGATTGATCTATTGATCAATAGAGAGATAGGATGGACTACAGAGTCAGTTGCAATCTTAAGATATGTGTTAGGTAGTTGATCAATTGCAAAGGTGGCAGATTTTAGTTTATGTAGTAGTTTTCTAATGGTGGAGGTCAGGATGGGCTTGAAGGATAAGTGACAAGAAGTTGCTGGGGTGAGAGTGGATACAGTATGTGGGGTACACTTTTTGTTGCTTAACAGTGATAGGATGGAGTTAGTGAAGAAAGAGTTAAATTGTGTGGCAATACTGTCTTTGGTGTTGGAGGTGGAGGGGGTGGGGTTGAAGATTGACCAGGTTGAAGAAGTTTTTTAATATTTTTGGGGATTGTTGTGGGGTGATTGTTGTATATGAGTATAGTTTTCTTTTTGTTTTTGATCTGACATTTGGCTTTGTTTCTTAGGTGGTGGTAATTTTCAAGAGAATTCTGGCTTTTGTTGCAATAGTAGCAGGACCATGCTTTATCCCTGTCCTTAAGTAATTGTCTTGTATCTTTAGATAACCATGGGGTATAGCTGGATTTTATATGCACCTTTCTAATGGGTGCTAAAGTGTTTAGAATCTCAAGGAATTTGGTATTGAAGTAATCAACAGCTGTGTCTAAGTGAAGGTGTGTTAGTGGGCAGCAGTCACGGTGCTGCAACAGAGTGTTAAAGATGGAAGCAGAAAAGTGTTTATTGCTTCTGATCTGTCTACACACAGTGGATTTTGGAAGGTTGTTCTGTGTCTTAGTATATGGGTAGGTGAGTGATCACTCACTGTGTCTGTGAGACATCCTGAGTGATGAACTAGTGAGGGCCTGTTGGTTAGGATCTAGTCAAGAATCCACTGTCTACCCCTGCATTTATCTGTCATTGTGGGTAAGTTTATAGTTTGGGTGAAACCATAGAGAGTTATGAGAGAGGAGGGGTTGCCATAGGAGCAAGTAAGCCAATCTGTATTGAGATCTCCAGCAATTATAGTCTCCTGATTAAATATGGAGGATGACCATGACAGTAGATCTTCGATTATGGAGAGGTTGTTACCAGGAGGGATATAAACTGATATTAGAGTTAGGTGTTTGTTTGGGTTGATTTCAAGTTGACAGGTGAGTATTTCGCTATTTTTATAGTTAGTGGGTTTGATTGGATTCTCTGGACTGTTAGTGTGTCTTTATATAGGATAGCTACTCCTCCACCATGTTTGTTTGTTCTGTCTGTTCTACGAATATTATATCCAGGGGGTGAGATTTTGTTGTCTTTAATGTGGGGTTTTAGCCAGGTTTCTGTTAGGGTGACAATATCTGGTGTCTAATACGAGATGGATGCATGTAGTTCATGGATTTTGATTATGAGGTGTCATACATTCATGTCGATGATAAGAATACCGGGAGCATTTTGTCTTAGGGAATTAATATGGGGGTGTGGGTGTTAGAATTTAGAGTTTGCTGTGTTAGACTAGGGCCGAGAATGAGTGGTTATCTCCACTTAAATCTAGTTGTGGTTTTCTTTGTGGGAGTAGGTGTGGTGGTTTAGCTATAAGCTTATAGTCCTTGTATGCAGGATGTGGAAGGTAAGGAATAGAAAGGTATCTATATGGGAAAAGTTCAGTGCTGGATGTATTAAATAAGAAAGAAGAAGGTCCTTTATGGGGATTGAAGGAAACAGAACTAGAGATATTCAAATGCCAAGAAGAAAAATGGGATGAAGTCTATTTACATGAAGTGGGCGGAGCCGAAGGAGACAGGACAGAAGCAAGCAAGCCAGAAACAATCAGTTGCTTCAGTACAGCAGGTCAGTTAAGAATAGAAATAACCTCTGTTATGGAGTGAACTAAAATAAGTTTTGATAACTAATCTTGCAGGTATATTGGTATGCCAGACTGAGTGTTAAAGAAATATAGAAGCAATAGAGTATAGTCTATGGTAAATAAGACTGAGTGTTAAAGAAATATAGAAGTAATAGAGTATAGTCTATGGTAAATAGAGAGAATGTACTTGTTAGAAAATATGAAGACAAAAAAGAACACGTTATCCCAGTAAGACCAGGCCAAAAAAAAAAAAAAGGACGGATAGTCATATAAGAGAGGTGATGTTAGAGGGGGAATGGCTAACGAAGGAGGGGAGGGGGGGGTTCCAGTAGTATGCAATCCCTAAACAAGGTCTGCTCCAATAATAGTAAGCAACAGAAGTAATTTTAACTCAGCCAACATACACTGCAGGAAGTTTTTTTGGATATTGAGTTTCACAGTCACAATGATCAAATGAAGTGTTGCATGTTTCCGGCAGCTTAATGTTTTATGAGTGGAGACTGCCGCATGTAAGTACAAGGAAACTGCAAGCAGTTTCTTTGGATATTGAGTTTTACAGTTGCGATGATCAAATGAGGTGTTGCACATTTCAGGTAGCTTAATTTTTTTTATGGGTAGAACTTGTGGCATGTAAGTACAAGATAAATGCAGGAAGTTTCTTTGGATATTGAGTTTCACAGTCATGATGATCAAATGTGGTGTTTTACATTAAAGACAGGTTTTATCAGAATCATCTCTGTCTGCTGATAGGATTGCATCTTTACTGCTAGAGGTCTAGGTTGCTTTCTCATAGCCAGATTTGGAGTACACACAACGTGCCCTTTCATTTAACAACTCCTGCTGTGGAATAGCAGTCCAGTTGCTTATTTGTGCTTATTTGTGCTTTCATAAAATTAATACAGTCTGTTCCTTCCAGCTTCTCTGGTACGGCTGAAAATCTCAAGTTTTTCCCTACGTGCTCTGTCCTCAAATTCTATTATTTTTTGAAACATCTCTTCTTGAGTAGTCTCATATTCAGTTAGACTTTTCTTCATTTTGAGCTTTGACTTTTGCAGTTTTATCACCTCATCTGAATATCTGTTTAAAGCTTCTTCCATTTTTTCCAGCCATTTTTTTATTTTAATTGATATACTCCATCAGTGTTTTGTTTATTTTAATCAGGTCTGTGTGCAGTTGTCTTATGCTTTCCTCTAGGTTACTAGAAGTTATGTCTGGAGCTTGCATTGCTTTGTGCTGAACAGCTGCAGTACTTTTCACATTCAGTGTTTTTCCTCATCTTTGGTAGCTGATTTTCCTTCAGGACCTCTGTATTTCTTTTTTCCTGGCATATAGGCAGTGCACTTACTAGTCAGTTACTGAAATTTACTCAGAAACACAAAAGTCCACATGCCTTCTTTTCTGAGTTTCTGTTTTCACACTGGGAGAGCTAGAATTAAGCTGTTACTTAATGTGCAGCCATCTTGTAAACCAAAGTACCAGAAACATTGGTAGAATTAGTGCGGGCTATGTAGAAGAACCCAATGACTCACTTATGAATAGTGTTCAGTCTCACAAAGCAGTTCCCAGTGGGAGTGGGTGCGCATCAGGGTTCAGCTCTTAGCCTACTGCTGTTCATACTGGTGATGGGCTATATTAGCAAGCAGGTTGGAGGGGACCGATCAACAGGGTTGCTGTATACAGATGATGTGGCATTACAGGCAGTCTTTGAGCAAGAACTTCAGCAAAGAATAGGGGAATGGAATGCAAAATTTAAAACACATGGGCTGAAACGAAGCACAGATAAGACAGTGGTAATGGCAGCAAACTGAGGAAATCATAATAAGCTGAGAATTGAGATAGAAGGGAAGATAGTGGAACAGGTTAACATCTTCAAGTCTTCTACGATTACCCTGTCCTCTATTGGTCCATCTTAAATTCAGTTTCCCTATATTACTCTAGCATGTCCAAAGGTCAGTCAATGGTTTCCTCTCCAGTCCAGCTGGTGAATCTGGGAATTTTGAGGCAATGTTACAACTGTCTCATGTACACGGACAACCCTCTCCTCCTCCAAACAGGTTCAAATATATGTGAGAGATGCAACTATTTAGCCAAACTGGAGGCTGAGCTCTCTCATCTCAAAACTGGTGTAACCAGTCAGGAGGAGAAGGTAACCTCACACAACACAATTCCAGTATCACATAGTCCCACCACATCAGTGAACCAAACACATAAATACACAAAAACATACTCGGAGGCTCTAAATAAAAATCTACCTAAGCAACAGAGACCACCAAAGCAGACATCCAAGCAAACGCTACCTCAAAACAAAACACGCACAACACATAGCCCACAAAGTCAGTGTGCCAAGCAGCCACAGCCCTTAAGGCTGAATAACACACCTGATACTCTTGTAATAGGTGACTCTATTGTCAGACACACTGATGTCCCACTCACCAGGCTGAATAAAGAGAAGGTCATGGTGAGCTGCCTGTCGGGTGCTAGGATCTGCCACATAACGCAAACACTCAGGTCACTCCAAAGCAAATACAAATATGACTCAGTCATTGTACATGCTGGTGTGAATGACCTGAGACGTACCTCCCTGGACTACATGAAAAAAGACATAGAGGAGCTCTCTGAGCATGGAGCCCAGGCTGGTATGACCCTGACCTTGAGCAGCATCTTACCCTCACCTAGAATGATGCCACAGTACAAAGACAAAATGATCAATTTTAACAATCGGCTAAAGTTTTGGTGTCATTCAAAGGGGATCCAGTGTCTGTCAGCCTGGGATGACATGCTCGACAAGCCACATTGCTTCACTAGGGATGGCTTGCACCTGTCACCACTGGGCTTTCGGATATTGGCAAAGGCTCTTGCCACCCCCATAGTGCCTATTTTAGGCAAGGCTCAAAAGTCAAAACCACTCCCATAGACAGCACAAGGAACAAGAAACTAAGGGTAATGCCGCTAAACGCCAGAAGTCTTAACCTCAAGATGCATGCACTCGATGCTCTCCTCAGTATGGAGAACATCGATATCTGTGCAGTGACAGAAACCTGGTTCAAGGCTCCAGAGAGCACCCCAGCACTACCAGGCTATACCTCATATCATGCTTTTCGGCCCCAAAACCCGAACCGAACCACAAAAGGAGGGGGAGTTTCCATATTTATCAATGATATTCACACCTCCAGGTTAGTGGCATTGCACAAAGTATCGGAGAACATCCATGTGCAACTAACAGTGGGCAAGACTGCTTTTCAGTTTATAGCATCCTACAGACCATCATCTCAAAGTCAGGAATCCCACTCGGCTTTCCTGAAAACATTGGAGAACATGAAGATCTCTCCGAACACCATTATACTGGGTGACTTCAACTACCCAAACATTGACTGGGGGCACTACTCAAGCCCAAGCACCTTAGCCCAAAGGTTGCTGGAAATTATAAACTCAAATGCTATGGAACAACTAGTCACCACTCTCACAAGAGGGGACAACATACTAGACCTGATCATGACCAACATGGGGACTCTATGCTCCACACCAGAAGTATATCCCTCATTGGTAAGATCAGACCATAAATTAATTTCACTGGATGTCCACATCCCGACCCCACCCCCAGCCCAGAAAACCACAGTGAAAAACTTCTCAAAAGCGAACTTCTCACTTCTTAAAACCGAAGTGGAATCCTTCAAGGCCCCAGGGCCAGTGAAAACTACAGCCCAAACTGCAGAATCCTATATAAATGCATTCTACGGACATCTCCAGGAATGCATGGATCATGCTATCCCAAACAAAACCAAGACCCAATCATCCAAAGGCAGGCATCCAGTCTGGTGGACCCCTGCCATAAATAAACTGTACAACAGAAGGAGGAAGCTACTACATGATAGAGCAAAATCCCTAATAGGGAAGGCATCTCTGATCAGTACTAGCAAAAAATTATGATCCCTCATAAACTCCTCCAAGGCCAGCTTCGAGAGAAAAATTGCACAGGACACCAAAGACAATCATAAGGCTTTTTTCAGTTATGTTAGAAACCTGGGATGCAACTCCCAGACTTGTTCTGAGTTGATTCTAAATGACAAAAAATACACTGAACCCACAGACATCGCCAATATCCTGGCAGACAGGTTCAGTGCAAACTTCTCCACCCGCTCCCCCCCAAAAGAGCAAGCATCTATCCCAGCAGAGGGCTGCCTCCCAAACATCTCTGATGCTCAGGTGAAGGCTGCCCTCTCCAAAACAAAAAACACTGCTTCCATGGGACCAGATGGTGTTCCAGGTTGCGTCCTACATGAACTCCAAGAGGAACTAATCCCTCAAATAAAACAGCTATACAATCTCAGCCTCACTACAGGATATGTGCCCAGAGAATGGCGTACAGCAACAGTGGTCCCACTCCACAAAGGTGGAGCCTCTATGGACCCTGGAAACTATCGCCCCATAAGCCTGGCTAGCTTAGTCTGCAAGGCTATGGAGAGGATCATCATGGAGATCATAAACAAAGACATTGGGGACCTACAGACACTAGATCCTACCCAGTTCGGCTTTGTCAAGGGCAGATCCTGCCTTTTGAACCTGGTTGACTTCTTCGAAACAGTCACCAAAGCCATAGATGAAGGGAAGGTAGTCCACACAGCCTATCTGGACCTTGCAAAGGCATTTGACACAATACCCCACTCAGGCATCATAGATAAGTTATCCAGCTTAAATATAAACCCCTATGTCACAAGATGGGTCACAAACTGGCTCAAAGACAGAACCCACATAGTGAGAGTTGCTGGAGCCATGTCAGACTCGAAACCGGTCACAAGTGGTGTCCCACAGGGTTCTGTCCTGGGATCACTCTTGTTCGGTATATACTTTTCCGAGGTACAGGCAAACGTGGGAGGACTATGGCTCACCAAGTTCGCAGACGACTGCAAACTGGGCACCATAATCAACTCTCCAGCTGACACAAACATCCTTCAAAAAGGTCTCACAGAGACAGATAACTGGTGCCAGTGCCATGGTTTAAAGCTAAATGCCAAAAAATGTATAGTCATACCCTTTGGCAAAAACAATGTGCCCACAAATTACCACATAGGCGGGAACCCATTAAGTACAGAGAAAGTTATTAGGGACCTGGGGACCCAAGTTGATAGCAATCTCTCCTTTGAAAACCACATTGCCAAAGTGGTTAGAAGGACCTTCTACATAGCCCACCTCATCACGAAAGGTTTCACATCTGGATCAAGAGAGGTAATCATGCCCCTTTATTCATCCCTCATCAGGCCCATCATAGAATACAATGCCCCTTTTGGGATGTACCCTACCCGACACCTGCAGCAATTAGAAAGACCCCAAAAGTATCTCACCAAGAGGATCAAGGGTCTCAAACAGATGCCATATGCTGTTCGGTTAAAAAAACTCCAGCTCTATTCAGTTGCATACCGCCTACTTTGAGGCAATCTATGCCTGACATACAAAGCTATGTCAAATCCAGAATTAATGGACATGCTCCACCTCAGTAAATCTAAATCCCTTAGAGCCACACGCTCGAGGGACTTGAACCTCAGCACAGTAATAAATAGAACTTGCTGGAGGGACAGGTTCATAACCCAGAGGCTCCCTTCGCTCTGGAATAGAATTCCAGTTCATGTGAGGCAGAGCACCTCACTGAATCTCTTCAAGAAGAATCTCGATAGGTGGATGGGGGATCGTAGGTTTGTCCCAGGGATTACTCCCATGTCACTATTAGACAGAGGCACAGTAAACTAAACCTTAAAAAGGGCACAGTATACTCAAATCAAGGGGTGGCGTAAGCCATACAGAATCGGGCTAGGCTTATAATTGCCTCAGGGCAGATAGCCTAGTATGAACCTATGAACCTAAGTATCAGGGAGGGGTGGTTGAGGAGCAGGAAGGTCTGAATGAAGAGGCCAAAACTAGAATCAGAGGGGCTGCAGCCAACTGGCATAGAGTGTCAGGGGTAGTGTATGGCAGAAGAATGCCAAAGAAGTTGAAGAGTAAAGTGTGCAAGACAGTGGTGCGATCAGTACTACTGTATGGTACATAAACCTGGGCAGTAAAGGCAGAGCAGATGAGAAAGCTATAGGTGATTGAGATGCAGTACCTGAGAAGGGTGATAAGATGCACACTGTGGGACAGACGAAGAAATGAGGATATAAGAGTAGAAGCCAATATAGCTCCAAATGCAGAAAAGATCAAAGAGAACAGATTACGGTGATTCAGGCACATGTGTAGAAAAGCAGAAGACAATCTGGTGAGGATGATTTGGAACAGACAGGAAAAAGGTAAGAGGAAATGAGGGTGTCCAGCAAAGAGGTGGATGGATTGTGTGAGAGAGAATCTGTGACAGTCAGACATGAGTTTTGAAGAAGGCCAGAGTGTGGCATTGAATCAAGAGACATGCTGACAGTTAACACGACACCCCAACCCCATGTAGAAAAATGGAAAGAAGAGGGATGATGATGATGATGATGATGATGATGATGTTGATGATGATGATGATGATGGTGATGATGATGATGATGATGATGACCAAGTCACTTCAACAGACAGTGCATGCTTCTAGGCTGCCCCTGAAAAGGGACACTTGCATTCAGTGGGCTGTCCCAATCCATTAGCAAATGCAAATTTTAAAGTTTTTAGCAAATTTGTATTTTAAAGCCTGGCACCCTTCACATGGATGCTAATTAGTGCATCACTATATGCAATTTGACTATGAGTTTCAGCAGTTCCCTATTGAAATATGGGCACTCAAAATGCAGAGTACCGAGAAGCCAAAATAAAAATAGACTGAAAACACAGGAGTGGAGCAAATCTTGAAAATCATTGTGGTGGGACAAGCCCCCCATGCAGCCCCATGTGGGAGACAAATTTCCCCCACACCCCCAAACTTATATATACCAAGTCCGATATTACTATACCCTGGAGAAAAGGGAATACTCTGAGAAATGGCATCTCAGACTTAGTATATTTAAGTCCGGATTTTCTGCTATTCCATCTCCACATTTAAAATGTTACCATTTCAGCAGATATCTTGCAGTTTAATGGATGGTCAAATGCATTTTTATTAACTGTGACTTTCAAGGAAGTGTTGTTTACTGTTGCTCATGATAAGTCAGTTTTCAGTGCGAGACTGTTTTGTTTAGTAAATGCTGTCAAATTTTTTGCTGTAAAATTTGAAATAACAGTTTTGAATTAAATCCAAATCTGTCTCATTGTAGAACTAAGAAAATAAATAGTATGAGCATACATTGTTTTATGGTAATTAAGGAGAGACAGCCAAGTAATGGGTTATTGGTATGGGTGGGATGCGGCAGTCCATTATCCTGCCTAAGGCCCCATTGGCTATAATCTGACTCTGACTCTGACTCATAGGGTTAATGTAGACATTAGAGCAACTAAAACAAGTATATATCACTGCAAAACATTTGCTTGCAGTGATCCCGAACTGCAGCAAATGCTTCATGATATTGACGTTTATAAATACTATATTAGGTTTAACAGCATAATAAAAACAGAAAAGTAGGTGACTAAAAGAGAACAGTTTAAAATTCAGGCAAAGAAAAATGATCTAAGAAGAAATTTTCCTTGAAAGTGTCTGAAAATGTGTAAGAACACAATGAAAGTCCTAAAGGAACAAACAGAGAGGAGACAACTAAAGTAAAAAAAAAAAAAAAATCTTGTCATTTAGCTCTGCTAGTGGGAAACTCTACACATTTTCCTGCAGAGTTAATGCAGCCTAGTCAAAAGGGATGAAGAAGCCTTATTGCCTTCACTGGTTACAGGAGAGAAAAATCTAAATCCCTTACACCGAAGAAGATCTTAGAGGAATTCTTGACTGTCAAAAAATTCTGCCCAGGAAAGAGCTGCACATGGTGCTCAACATTGCATTTTAAAATGACAGTGAGTGCTCAGCAGTAGCCTGTACCTTTACCTGCCAGGCCTTAGCTGATGTATGCATAGACAACACAAGGCAAGGCCCTACTGCTGGACCACCACAGCTTTGCAGCACTTCATGGTAATGCAGAAGCAGTACACACACAGGCCACAGAATGTACACCAAACCAGCAAGGAAATGTCAGCCAGTGAACACGCATCACAAACCCGGTGCTAGGTACTTAGTTTAACATCATATTCCAGCTGTTTATCTTTCAGTAAAAGAAAGTTGCCATCCTCATCCTCACTTACTTCAAACCACAGAGACATTTTTGAGTAAAACTGAGCTGTTGCAAAGTACAAGAAAGGCTACCCCCTCAATACAAAGCCTGGCTCCTGAGATGACACAATGTACAATGATGAATCCAATTACCCAACACTTTTTCGAATCATTTATTAGAAAAGACTTTTCAAATGTTAAACCATTTAATAGAGGTTATTTCCAAATGTGTAACAGGGCTATTCTAGCAAAGTTTCACTACATCTAGAGATAGTGAGACTCATAATTCTGATTTTCTGTTTTCAGTGACACAGACAATCCTAGCTACTCTGTACATTTTTCTCCATTTTAAAAATATATGCAAAGTTAATCAATCAATTATTCAATAAAACAGTTCTTCCTTTTTCATAATTATCTTACACAGCTCTACTGACGTCTAGGTTGCCTTCTCCTTCCCATTCATTCTTTCCTTTTTACTGCCTTTACTGGTCATAGTCCAAACAAGGCCTTTATTGAGGAGAGCTCCCCTCTCTTCACAAGTGTTTAATCCTGTAGACACTCAATCAATACTCAGTGGGCAACAAACTGAGAGCAGGCAGCCCATATCTCTCAACTTCTTTGTGAAATAGTTCTAGATAAAGTAAACTATAATGGAAGGGGAGGGCCAACATCATGGGTGGTTTTAAAATATTATTCTAATTCCCTTTAAAAGATAATAAAACAACATATTTTACATCAGCAGGCATTTTCTGAGCAATAAGTATGAAACCCTAATCCATCCATCCATCCATCCATCCATCCATCCATCCATCCATCCATCCATCCAGCCCGTCAGCCAGCCATCCATCCACAATCCCTTTTCCCATTTTGCACATGGGGTTGGGGTGTCACTTCAACAGTGACAATCATCTTGAGCCAAGGTTTACAGTACTTGGTGGCTAGCCCTGCAGTAGTAGTTCTTCCATACCACACACTTGCACACACACACACACACACACACACACACACACACACACACACACACACACACACACACACACACACACACACACACAAACACACACACACACACCTATGGCCAATTAAGAGTGCCCAATCCACCTACTGCATGTCTTTGGATTGTGGGAGGAAACCAGAGCACCCGGAAGAAACCCAAGCAAGGGAAGACATGCAGACTCCACAGAGAAAGCACCGCAGCTGATAATCGAACTGAAAAGCTCTTGCTGTGAGGCAACTGTGACACCTGTGCACTGGCTCAGCAATCAAGAAGCCTCAATCCTCACCATTAAGACCAGTGAGGGGCATACATATAGGGAAAGATAACAAATACACACACAGTAATGTACAATTTCCCTTAAGAGCACACAGAGATCACAGTCAGTCTGGGGCTGGTTTCTCCCTTTCTCTCCAGGTCTCCAATAAGACTCCCCACTGGCACAGCTATATGGTCCAGATTTCAGCCTAGTGGGCAAGCTAAAACCTAAATCACCCTCTCTCTCTAACCAGTGCTTCGTGTCCCAGCCCAAGTAGCTGACAGACACACACTTTGAGATAAGAGTTATATACAACCACACAGACACTCCTAAGGAAAGCTGGCACAGGTTCTCCAGTTGTGCCTCTTTTAAACAGACTATATGGTAGTACCACTTGCCACCACCCACTAATATTTATCATCAGCAATATTATTATCCAAATGGTAAGTGCAACTGAACAGTCAAGGCTTATTGGAGTGGCTTGGCCAGTATCACTATATACATGCAATGTACTCTAGAGCTTAAATTATCTCTACACAAAACAACCACAGTTGAAAGGTTTAAAAATATTTAATAATAAATAATAAAAACACAAGACAATACTTCTTACTACACAGTGCTAGTCAAGAGTTCAGAGATCACAGAGAAATACTTAACATAATACAGTAGAAAAGTGCTAACATCAATACAGAAAAAAACTAATCTAATCTTCCTAGTTACTACCTATATCTAAGAGACAACACAGTTCTAAAATAAACTTACATATAGAGCAAGACAGTGCTGGTGATGTTGGATGTTCTGAAGACAAATGCTGAAATGCCCTCGTTCTTTCTGTCCTTAAATTAATAACACAGTACCACTGATTCATTTCAGATTACATAATTTCTTTCTGGTTCCCAGGCTAACAGAAACTCAGAGGTTAACAGCTCTTTTGATCTTGCAGCTGGTCAGAAAGCCAGAGCAATAAAATAAATTATACATGTAAATTCTAGTCATTATCTCTGGCCTCAAAACAATAGGCAGAATGCCTCCCCTAGACATCTCAGCTCCGAGTTTTAGATCAAAGAATTTCACAATGCTTGACTTATCAGCTTTCTTACAGCAGAGTGCAGTGTTGTTACATTTTTTTCCAGTTCAACATCCAATACAGTCTTTTCACATTTAAGAGAACACACCTGTGGCTTAAATTAATATTTACAAATCACAGAATTATCTACAAAATTCTATCTGGCTAGGCTGGCAGCCTTCACCCATCTTCACACATCCCCCCCACCTGGAGAACTCAAGCTAGTTTTTCAAGTGATCCTTGAAAAACATTGCTTGAGAGGGTTAGGTCTATCTGAGTATACCTTATCCTATCCCCTGGCTTGAGAGCTCATCTGCTTTGGCATCGCTAATCTGACTGTGGTGCTGCACTGACATATCATATGCTTGCAATTCTAGGCTCCATCTTAGCAACTTGGCATTTTGCTAGCTGGCTCTATTTAACCATGTTAGGGGATTGTGATCTGTCACTACAGTGAATTTTCTTCCATGCAGATAAGGCTGAAGTTTCTGCAGTACCCATACTATGGCCAGACATTCCTTTCCTACAGTTGCATAGCATTCGTCCCTGGGTTGGAGCCTACAACTGAGATAAACCACTGGGTGCTATTTTCCCTCCAATGAAATCTGGCTAAGTATAGCCCCCACCCCATGGCTTGAAGCATCTACCTGCACAACAACAAATTCTTTGCTGTAATCTGGACTGGCTAACACAGTGGGTCCTCCCAAAGCTTCTATACTGTCACCCTGTCTCTCCATCTGACATAAATTTTGTTCTATACCATGTGGCACAAAAACAAAATCACATGTGTAGCTCCTATAGCCATGAACAAAAATGTCATGCCTGACAAAAGATAACAGATGAATTTTAATAAAACTTCCACAATGGAAATAAGAATATTAACCAAAAAGAGAGAATATACTTAACATATATTTTAAATGTAATATCTTTCCTTAAAATGTTAAATAGTAAGCCACTATACAGAGAAAATGACTGGAGGTGCTATCTTTGTTCTCATGAGCACATTATACTGCTAATGTCATGACAGCAATAAATAACTTTATTTTCACAGATTTGAATTATAATCACTTGACATCAAAACAGGAACTGACACAGACACACAAATTAGTTAGTAAACACGGTTTATTTTATTTATTTTTTATGTGTATGAGCTAATTTGTACATTTTAAAGGAGAACAGATGTGTATACTAGGACTTATCTAACAGTTATTTGTTCTCATCATAGCTGAGCAATTAAAACCCATCTTCAGTCTTAAGGTGCTTTTATACGCCTAGAAATTATTCAAACCAATAACTATGGGTAAGTGCAAGTGTTCATTTTGTTATCTCTAGCACTGTATATTCTTGCTGCAGTATGGCTATGGCATTAGCATTTCAAAACATCACAACCACATTATAGTGCAAGATTAGCGGCTGTTATGTTGCAAAAAGGCTGTAATAATGTCCTTGTAGCTTGCTAGGTGAAGCCATCAGAAATGTTATAAGCATGCATGTATATGATTACCTAGTTTATAACAAGGCAGAAAAGATTACATCTTCATATCTCTGATGAGGTTTTTATGATGAAAACATTTAAGAAGTGTGTTAACAACGTTTATGTGTCTTTGCGGATTTTGCTAATAAATGAAACTTGTGTTGGAACTGGTTGGACCTCCAGTGCCTATGTTTCATTCTTTGTACATCTTCAGGTACTTAACAAATCCTTATATACACGTTCCCTCCAACTCATCTATTCTCTTTACTTCCTGTGAATCACTCATTCTTATTATTGTTCAGAGTTGCAAACCTAATATAAAAATACAAGAGTTAGTTTACTAAAATAATTTCCTGAACTCTAGTTAGCTGATTTGACCTCTTTGTTGTATGGGGAGACTCTTGAGACTGAACAGAACGTAAACTATGAATGTATGGGAGCATGTCGGTATATCAACAGCAAGACCAAAGAAAAGATGCCAAAACAACTTTGAACAGCAGTGGAGTTTTCTCCTTCTCCAATATTGTGAAACCTCAGAGTAGGTATAAAGAAGTCTGAGGGGTGTCACATGACTTTTTTTAGGCTCGCTGTTATTCGATAGATTTGCTGTCAATGGATCGATATGATTCTGAATCTATGAAGGAGAATGAAGAACAAACTTTTATTGCTCTGTATACTTGGGTCGTGTAAGTTTAGAAACATTTATTGGTCTTTTCTTTTATTTACAGTGACATGATCAGGTCACTGCTAGACATATTCAGTTCTAGTATCACAAGTGAATCGCAAGTCAATCACTATTTTTAAATGTTATTATACCAGTAATGATCTGCATGATTATAATAGTTTATGTAACAACTCTCAATGAAAACCACTAGCTCCAAAAACAGATAAGCCCTCCCTTACCTGCACTACAGAGATGCAGAAGATGCAGAAGGGATAAAGTGTTGGAGTTTCATTTAAAAGTGTAGTTTTTTGGCTGTTGAACAGAACAGTACAATTAGAGCATGCTTAAACACTAATTATAGTATAAAACATTATTGCATTCTTACAGGCTGAATAAATGTCCACTTCTGATTACTACAGTCTGCTTAGCCAAGAGTGTCTTTAGCCAGACACTTTCCCCTTATGAGATCAGTGTGTAATTAGAAAGACAGAATGCTTTACATACCATGTTGTGTTGAAATTTCCTTTGGATTTTGAGCACAGTTCCCTGACCTAAAAAAATACCTTTTCCCTTTGACCCTAGACATCATCTGGTTTGACCCCCCATTTGCTCTCACTGATGATCTTTGTTATGTAACAGAGTACTGTGTCTTACCTGTTACTGTATTACTTGCTTGCCTGGCTTCTCTTCTGAATTGAAGATATTTTTCATTTGTCTCTACTATTGACCTCTCTTCATATTATATTCATAGCCTCGTGCTGTTGTCTTTCAGCCAGCACCTCCAGGGTATTTATACATGGCCTGTTTTCTAAGGAGTAGCATTCTTGAGGGAGGTAGTCATATACTTGTAACTGAATTAGCAATGGAATGGGTACAGAGCTAAAGAGGAGGAGTACTTGCAATGGTAAATAAATCAACAAGGTATTTAATGAAAGTTTCTGTTAGAAATGTGCAAACATCCCAGTAGTATGAAAATTAAAAAAATGCATGTGTCATCACTGTGTGTGTGTGTGTGTGTGTGTGTGTGTGTGTGTGTGTGTGTGTGTGTGTGTGTGTGTGTGTGTGTATGTGTGTGTATCTATATCTATCTATTGATATATATATATATATATATATATATATATATATATATATGTGTGTGTGTGTGGGTGTGTGTGTGTGTGTGTGTGTGTATGTATATAGACATCTCTCTCTCTCTCTCTTACACATATATATATATATATATATATATATATATATATATATATATATATATATATATATATATATATATATATATATATATATATATATATATATATATATATATATATATATATATATATATATATATATATATATATATATATGGGTCTACTTCACTAGACTGACAGCTCACTTACCCGATACCCAGTTGCAGAAGACAACAAGACCAACACTTTCAGAAGACTGACATCTGGAAGACCGAAGTTTCATGTGAGGTGAGTAACTGCTTGGCCATTCTGTTGAACTTTGCCCCTTACCCCCGCGGTAGTGCATTCTCGGAGTTGGTATATTTAGGTCGAAGGCTCCCACATAGTGGGGTGTGGGGGGCCCCCTATATTGGTGGGTTTAGTTTTGCTTACTTTAGTTAATTTTATCGGGATGGCCAAGCGGTTACTTACCTCATGTGAATCGTCGGTCTTCCAGATGTCGGTCTTCTGAAGGTGTCGGTCTTGTCGTCTCGGGCAACTGGGTGTCGGGTAAGTGAGCGGTCGGTCTACTGAAGTAGACCCACATATATATATATATATATATATATATATATATATATATATATATATATAGATGGCTATATATATGTGTGTGTGTGTGTGTGTGTGTGTGTGTGTGTGTGTGTGTGTGTGTTGTGTGTGTGTGCAGACAGTTTTGCCACAGGAAGCACAGGACCAACATATTTTTATGTACCTCCTATTTACATCATCAGAAGCATTGTATGTTACACATGTCAGTAAATCCCACAAACCATCAGAGCCATTACACTAAACACTTATCTCAGCCATGGTTAAGTTCAAGAAAAATATACACAGTACATTAACAAAAGATGAACACTATCCCACTCAAAAACAAATACTCCCACCAAAATCCGATCACTAGAATACAAATCTGAATTAATTTTTTTGTATATACAATTAGTAGAAAAATATAATGAAAATAAAAATCTCAGCCAGACAATCAGAAAGCAGCATTAGAGGAAGCTTACTGGCAGCATGGACTCAGTGTACATAACGAAATTAAATAACAGTGAACTGTCTAAAATGAACTTTATTTTAAAATGAAGGAATTCTAAAATAATCCTCACTATACTTCTAAAATAATCCAAAAATGTGCATGCTACCTGATAAAGCACGTTAAAGATTACCTTAGAACTAGAGTAAAAAACAACTGCTACTTCCCATGCATAATAAACAATACAAACCTTATTCAATATACAAGATAAGCAAATAACATAGTTACAACATCCCACTGAAATGAATGGAACCAGTAATACAAGCAAATAAAAGATGGAAGAGTAGAAAAATGGAGTAAATGGGGGCATATTCCCCAACCCCAGTACTGTAGCAATGCTGTATGCCATTCAACCATCTGTTTAATCAACAAAATTGTGTCGATTAAAATGATGCTGAGTTTAATGACAGTCAACTAAATAACTAGCTCACAGATATATATATATATATATATATATATAATTATCAAAATGCAAAAGCATCGACACTGAAATGATCAATGGCAGCATTTTTAAAATCAGCATATTGCAAATCTCAAAATATTGAAAACAAACACGATCACAAAAGGTGATCAGCAAAACTGCACCACACATACAGACCAAATATATTTGAATTATAGAAAGGGTTTTTCAAACGTATGGTGCAGAGCTAGGGCAGGGACAGGGTGAGGGTTACTGTTGACATTTACTAATACCTGCTATTCCTAAACTTATCGTTGCCCTTAACCCTGCACTGTACCTTTGAAAAACCTTTTTTTAACACTTCTAATAGACATTACAGCTCTGAGATAAACACACTGACCAACACATGAGCAATATACTACATTAATGCCCTGATTTAACTCTACTCTAACCATAATCTTAACTCACCTACACTTACACAAACAATCCTACCCCCTAATGCCAAAACCTTCAGAATATTTGAAGGTTTCAGTATTAGTTTCCCAAATCTACACTAACCTTACCCAAATACATTAAATGTTCCACTCACATGAAATCTTAACAATTTGATGAATGGAATACCAGACCACATTTCATAGTCATTCACTCCACTGAAAAACAACTGATTCAACGAAGTGAAAAACACCTGTATGTATATATATATATATATATATATATATATATATATATATATATATATATATATATATATATATATTTGTATACACACACACACACACACACACACACACACACACACACACACACACACATACACACACACACACACACACACACACACACACACACACACACACACACACACACACACACACACACACACACACACCTTTTAAGTCTTCACAACATCATGAGTAGTGCGGTCCCACCCATAACAATTACATCATTGCTTGCTGAGAGGCAGGAAAAAATAATGGTATATATTGTCATGTGGCCATCATTTTTCATAATTGTAGGAATTTTTATTTTTTTTCCTCATCCTTGTCATGCCAAGATGCCTAGCTGTGTAGTATGCATTCAGAACTGTTGGTGCATGTGTGCCTTCACAAATGAATAAACCAGTTAACAGACAGCTGCTAGTGCTTCACTTAGTGTGGATACATGTAAACTGGGAGCAATCACTGAAACTTCTAGCAATGCCAATATCCTGCAAGAAGGCCTTACGCAGACTAATGACTGGTGCCAAAGTCATGGTCTTAAACTTAATGCATTATTATCCCTTTCAGCAAGGGTGATATTCCTGCCAACTACTACATCAGTAGCAATACCCTAAGCACACAGTGAGTGGTGAGAGATTTGGGCAGACAGGTTGACAGCAACCTTAACTTTGATCACCATGTCTCCACAGTGGTAAGAAGGGCATTTTATATTGGTTATCTCATAAGTAAGGGCATTGCCTCCAGAAAAGAAGAGGTTATAACCCCCCCCCTGTACTCTTTCTTTATCAGGCCAATAATAGAGTACAATGCTCCCTTTGGTATAGTCCTTTCCAAACACCTGCAGCAATTGGAGACACCACAAAGCTTCCTTATGAAGAATTCAGGGTCTTCAAGATCTGTCTTATGTGGACAGACTGAAATCATTGTTACTTTACTCTGTGTCATACAGACTACTCAGAGGCAACCTGTGCCTTGCATATACAGCAATCTCTGACCCAGCTTTGATGGAAATGCTGCACATTTGCAAGCCAAATGACACATAGGTCACTCGCTCAAAGGACCTTAACCTGGTATGCGACATCAACAGAACTTGCTGGAGAGATAGATTTGTCTCACAGAGATTGTCCCACCATTGGAACAAGGTTCTTATTCATGTTAAACAAAGCCCCTCATTGGCCCTATTTAAGCACAATTTGGATGATTGGATGGGTAACCGGAAATTCACCCTGAGGGTTCCACCTGTGTCTCTCTTGGACAGCTACTGATTTTAGTGTCTGCTTGAACCAGACCCCCTTGGAAACACAGATTGAACTTGGCTAGGCTTGTAAGGACCCTAGGGCAATTAGCCTAGTAACCTCCTATTATCCTGTGATCCTATGGAATTAGTCTGCATGTCTGTGGCTACCTCCAGCTTCCAGCAGTGGGTATCCCATGAAAAGAGTTTCTTTGTACCTTCCCTGATAGGAAGAACTGGCCTCAGCCTCTTCATTCTACCCCACCCCCTGTAAACCAAATGTCTGTCACTCTGACTTGGGTTAAGAGCAGTACAGATGGGTACCTTGTCCCCATATGAATAAGTTGACTGAGAAAATATCATGGTATCTGATATATAAACTTTATCTCTGGACTGGATCAAACTTATTCCTCTTGTAGCAAACCACTGTATATTTTCTGTGACTATTTCATTAATAAAATATGTATTTGAATCATATGTTTTGTCCATGATATCCATATAGTCACTCAGTAAGACATAATTAATATAATGGTTAAGGTTCTTGCCGCCCATCTACAAGGTACAAGGTTTGATCCTGGCCTCTGACCAATGCCTGTGTGTGTTTTGAGACTTTGGGGTTCCTCCCACCTCTTAAAGACATGCTGGGTGTTTTCACCTCAAGTTCATCCAAAAATAGAATAGAGTTGTGGGTACCATAGACTCTAGGTGTTTTTCAATATTGTGGGAAGAGCTGTATTAAATAACTGCTTTATGCATTCATTGTGATACACAGTATCCTCTAGATAGGAGAACATGGATCATGGACTGCAGGCCATGTCAGGACTAGCCACAGGCTCTGGTTGATTTGGACCCATTGACTAATGGTACCCAAAGATGGGCATCAGTATTTGCCAGTGATAAGCGAGTTGAGGACCCGGCCTACTCTGACCTACCAGGAACCTGTGCTAATGGTGGGAGTTGTATTGTATCTCTATGGTCAGTTTGTGCCCTGGATCAATAAACTACTGGCCAGCTGGTGTCCTGTTGCCCATCTTGGGTTACCTGGGATAGCTCTGTTGAGTGAAAGCTGGATGTAAAACTAAACAACCTTCCAAATATGAACCAATGATTGCTATTCTCAATATTGGTTCACCAAAGCTCACAGCTTTGAAGTGGATAACATAATGATAAGGTGGAGGCTGGACATCCTGTGTATCCAGGAGACAAGGTGAAAGGGCAGTGCAGGAAAATTATTAGGCCTGAGATCCTATTTAGGGGGAGGACAGACAAGAAACAGTGTGGAAATTATGGTGAGGGAAGGTCTTCAGAAGACCGTGAAGGATATCATCCAAATTAGTAATTGATTATTCAAGGCAATCAAAAACTCCAGTGTAAAGACAGGGCAGTATTTATAATCTCAGCCTATGCCTCACAGCAGGGTTTTGATTACAAGGAAAAGATTGTGTTCACGGAACAGTTGCAGGACCTACTAGATAAAGCTGGAAAGCATATGTTCTGATTAATAATGGTGGAGATGAATGCTCATATCAGGACAGACAGAACAAGATATGAGGACTGGCTGAGTCCAAATAGGTCACGCAACAGGAATAATGAAGTAGAAGCCATTTTAGATTTTTTTCTTGCAAATGGCTTGATAGTGGCCAGCACATAGTTCAGAAAGAGAGACAGCCACAGGATCACATACAAGAATGGTCAACATGCAACTCAAGCAGACTTCCTCCTAGGAAGGAAAGAGCATTAAGGTAGAGTTACCGATTGCAATGCCATCTCCAGTAGAACAGCAGGCCCACTGCATAAACCACTAGTAGCAACACTCAGCTGTAAGCAGTGGTGAGAGAAGACTCTAAGTTCAGCAATGACCATGCTGAAGACCTGGAAGTTGACTGGAGTGAAAGCACAAGAATTCAAGGAAATACTCAGGGCTGTAGAATGTAAGGAAGACAAGGAAATAAGTGGAGCTGAAGAAGAATGTGAAAGTAAAAGTGTCTCAAAAGAGCATGTGTGAGGACTATAGAACAAATATGCATCTGAGCCAGGTATGGAAATAAGGTACATAACAAAGGCTGGTGGCGGAATGCAAAAATCCAGGAAATTATCAAAAGAAAGAAAGAAAGCAGGAGTTCATGAAAATGGGAGAAAAGCCAGATCAAACAAAGAAGGAATACTGGTTGGGCAACAAAGCAGCTAAAAAAGCAGTTGCAATAGCAAAGAATAAGACATTAGAGGTACTGTGTCATCTTCTGGAAAGTGACTCAGCAGATGGGCTGAAACTCTATCAGGTTGCAAGATAAAGATGGAGAGATAAAGAAGATAGTCATTACACACTCTCATTAGGGATGCCAGCAACAATCTGGTCACCAGTCCACCGGACATCAAAGGCAGATGAAGGGAGTACTTCCAGCAGCTTCTTTATGAAGTAAACCCCACAGAAGTTGAAGTGCCCCAGGCACCACCTACAATATAAAAGGAAGAAGAACCCTCTCTAGAAGAAGTAAGAATAGCGCTAAGGAAAATGAAGACAGGTAAAAATCAGTCTCAGATGAGGTCATGCAGATATGATCAAGATGTTGGGTGAGTTAAAAGAGAAATGGCTCCAGAGGGTACTCATAGCAATATGGAGATAAAGTCATATCCTAGATGACTGCAGAATAAACATTGTAGTGTCAGTTTGTGTACAAGAACAAAGGGGACATTCACACCTCTGGGAAGCATAGAGGTATTAGACTCCTGTCCCACTGCACGAAAGTACTGCAGAGTGTGATATTTAAGCAAATACACAGAATAGTACAAAGTAAAATGGGACATGAGCAGTTTGGATTCAAATCAGGATACTACATTGACCCAATGTTTGCAGTGAGATAAATATTTGAGAAGAATCTGAAGATGAAGAAAAAGTCCATTTGGGCATTCTTAGCCTTGGACAAAGCACATGGCAAGGTCCCAAATCTGATTTGTGTAGTCCTTCATTAGCTCAAAGTCCCAGAAACATTCATAGAATTAGTGCTGGCTATGTACAGGGACCCAGTGACAGAATTACAAACAGTGTTTAGACTGACAGAGTATTTCCCATTGGAAGTAGGTGTGCATCAGGGTTCAGCTCTGAGCCCACTGCTGTTCATACTGCTGATGGACTACATCAGCAAACAGATTGGAGGAGACAGATCAATAAAGCTGCTCTATCCAGGCAATGTGGTATTACAAGCAGACTCTGAAAAAGGACTTCAGCAAATGTTAGGAGAGTGGAATGTAAAACTGAAAGCACATGGGATAAAAGTGAGTACAGACAACACAGTTTGTCTATGGCAGCAAATCAAGGAAATTAGAAGAAGGTTAAAATTGAGATAGAAGAGAAAATAGTGAAATATGTTAACAGCTTCAAGTATCTGGGAGAAGGTGGTTAAGGAATAGAGAAGTCTGAATGAGGAGGTTAAAGCTAGAATCAGTGAGGCTGCAGCAAACTGGCAAAGAATGCCAGGGATAATGTATGCCAGAAGAATGCCAAAAAAGCAGAAAAGTAGGATGTTCAAAACTATGGTTCAACTGGTGCTACTGTATGGTATGGAAATTTGAGCAGTGAAGGCAGAGCATGTGCGGAACCTGGAGGTGATGGAAATGAAGAATATGAGACACGTAGCACAATACACACTGTAAGACAGACAAAGAAATGAGGCCATCACAGCAGAAGCCAAAGTAGTTCCAGTTGCAGAGAAGGTCATGTGCAGAAAAGCAGAAGGCAATCTGGTGAAAAAGAATTTGGAAAGACATGAAGAAGGCAAGAGGAAATGAAAAGATCCAGCCAACAGATGGATTGTGTGAGCGAAGACCTGTAACACAGGCACAAATGTTGAAGAGTGTAGGAGAGTGGCACTGAATTAAGATAGATTGTGACAGTTGAAGCAATACCCTGACCCCATGTAGAAAATGAGAAAAAGGGAGCTGTTGATGATGATGAAGATGTTGATGATCCATATGTTCAGTCCGTAGACCAACAAACTCACAACTGTGTCTTCTGTACATACCAAAAGATTGTATTACCCATGACATCAAAATGTCTTTGGAAAGGGACTCCTTCCATGCCTACTCTAAATCTGGGGGTGATATCCTGAAAGAAAGTAATTCAACCATGCAATCCTAGCCTTAAAGCATCCTGCAGTACAGCCGCTTGGTTTACAGCAGTATAAAATCACTGAATAATGTACTAACATAACTTTAGTATTTATCTCAGCCTTAGAAGTGAATTATTCTTCTTTCAGCTGACTGGTATTGAACCCTTGAGACACCAGTCAGGAATAATCTCCTGCTACTCCACTTAGGAAACTCATATCTTCACAGCTCCTTTTGAAATCTCTCACTTCTGTAATAAATGGGGAGGCTGAGATTTCAGGATAGCTATTCATGTAAAATGGAATGCACTTTACTTTAATACAAATGGAAATTAAGATACCTATTAAAGTGGAAATGTAATGCAATTGATTATAATAACAATGCCTCAAAATGCCCTGTCAAAACACTGGCACATGATACTGCAGTGGATTTAATGTGCTTCTGCTTACTCATGGAATGCTGTAGATGTGAGTGTCACCCTTGCAACTTTGACCATTGACCTCTCAGTGAGCTAAGCAGTCCAAACTCTGTCATCTTGCCAACATAATCTCTGCAGACTATATAGTATTGTTTTCATAACCTTTGCATGTCTACTTTATATCAACTGTATAAGAACCAGTATGACTTCAAAGCTTCAGCTGTTCTGAAAATAAACAGAACTTTTGCTTTCTCTTTACATCTTCACTGTAATGAAGTCTGAGCAGATGCAATGACATGGTTAACAAAACAGAATAAATAAATTGAATTCTGTTGCTCACAGCATTGTGTTGCTTCTCTACAAAGTATTTTGTGACAGAGCTAGAACTTGGTGGTCTTGAGAATGCTCTTTCAGAATTTCTATTATGTCAGGAACAGCTTGGTTATTATTCACATTAGATTTTTATCAAGAAAAGTATCTGGTATGCTTTTCCAATAAAATCCTATTATCCCAACAATGTTGCAATGCAGAAGCAATCACAGCTCTCTTGCTGTTATGTGATTAGTATTTATGTAACTAGTGCAGAAGAAAATTACAGCGCACTCTGCCATGTTACACAATGGCAAACATTTACAAGCTTGACAAGTTTCAAACTTAGTTCAGCAAACTTCATTTTTGTAATAACATCCAGGTATGTGGCAGCTTATCAGAAAAATTTTCAAAATTATTTTCTTTGGGGGGACAATAGCTTGAGAACTAAGTGTGCTGCTGAGCGTTTTAATGCCAATGTTTTAATGATTTCTGCAGTCTCATAAAAATTATATGACAGAACGCACTTCATCAGCTGGCCTCAGTCCCTAAATTTGAATCTATATCAGTGACAGACGGGGTTGTACAAAGTTCTTAATTTTGAGAAAATAATATGTTTGGCAATAATTTTCACCTTCACAGAAATCAGAGACAGATGCCAGACTTCAAGCGTCATCTTCCTCTTGTGGTTAGATGCTTAAAGAGGAATTGTTTTCTCTATTTTTTTTTCTCAATTTAACTGTTTACTGTCAAGACTGCAACTGGACTTTTTTATCCTAAGGAAACAATTTCCAACTCATCTTTTTAACTTCCTGCAGTATCTTCTTGATTGAACAGGTAAGTCGAACTACACCATCATTAACCCCACAGTAACTCCAGAAGCCCACCATTGACCACTCTTCTGTCCATAGACCATGCTCTCCAGCATTGCACCCATGAACCAAAGTACTAAGTGTATAGCTCTGAATAGTCCAAATTTTCTCACAATGCCCACATTTCTTGTATTTTTGGTCTGTTCCTCATTCAATTTAGTTTTTTTTTTTTTCTGGCAAATCACTGATGATTGAAGTCACTAAATAAAGACACATTTGAATTTCAGACTTCATATACATCAGAAAATGCATTCTAACACAATTTCTGTTATTCTAGCAACATTCTAAGTTTATAAGAGCAGTATTTAAAACCTGTCCCTATTTTCGAACCTTTGTCCCCCCATTATTTTAGCCTTTGCCCAAATATCTTGCAATATGAGGTTGAGAGGTAAGACTGCGAGCCAGTAACAGGGCAAATAATTCCTAGTATAAAGTCAGGTTTTTTAGCTGTTGTCTTTGTATGAGGTAGTCTATACACTATATCCTGCAGATATTACTGTCTGGGGCATACACTATAACTAGCAGATATTACTGCCTAGGGCATACACAATATCCTAGAGATATTACACCTTAGTCCATACACAATACCCTGAAGATATTACTGCCTGGGGCATACACTATATCCTGCAGATATTACTGCCTAAGGCATGCACAATATCCTAGATATATTACACCCTAGTGCATACACAATACCCTGCATCTATTACTGCCTGGGGCATACACAATATCCTGGAGATATTACCCCCCAGTGCATACACTATACCTCATAGATATTACTCACTGAGGTATACATAATACCCTGCAGATATTACTGCCTGGGGCACACACAATACCCTGCATATATTACTGCCTGGGGCATACACAATACCCTGCAGATATCACTGCCTGGGGCATACACAATATCTGGGAGATATTACCCCCTAGTGCATACACAATACCCCATAGATATTATTCACTGAGGCATACACAATACCCTGCAGATATTACTGCCCAGGGCAAACACAATACCATGCAAATATTACTGCCTGGGGCATACACAATATCCTAGAGATATTACACCCTAGTGCATACACACTGCCCCATAGATATTACTCACTGAGGCATGCACGGCACTCTGCAGATATTTCTTCCTGGGGCATGCATGATACCCTGCAGATATTACTCCCTGGGGCATACATGGTACCCTGCAGATATTACTTCCTCAGGCATACATAATACCCTAACTAGAAACATTGACTAGTGTTCAAAAATGAACCAATAACCAAAGAAGGAATGCAAAGTGCAAGACTTCAAAGAGTAGGTTAAAAACAGCACAGACCACCAATAAAATAATGTATAAATCCAACTTTAATCAAACGTTAAGCACTTTTGTCCCTATCCAAGGGACCTCATCAGAACACTCACCAAATAAAGCACCTTCCTTAAAAAAGACCAATCATTTGACAAAATTAATTCAAATAATCAATTGAAATAAATTAAAAAATTAAATAAAAAATCTAGAATAGTTAAAATAAAGTGTAACACATGAAACTGATTAAAAGTATACTATAATGTAATGTAATAAAATATGCTATAGTAAAATGTACTAAACAACAATAAAATGAAAAATTTTAAAAATCCAATGTACTAATATTATAATTTAACTGATTTCACTTTAAGGAGGAGATGAATGGAAATAATTTCATTTAAACCTAGGTCTACAGTAGCTTTCAACCTAAATTGCCATAACATTTCACTGTATTTTATACTGGGAGATTGGGAAACCAGATTAGAATATAGTTTGTATTGAATGCACTCTTATTAAATCCTTCAGAGACTGTCTACTCAGTGAGACCTAATCATATATGAGGCCCTACCTGCCCTCTGAAGTTCTCAGGTCCTGGGATTTTTTCCCTTCTTTAGTAGTGCCTACTTGTCTAAGTAGTAGCCTGCTTGTGTTGAAATCCTCTATTGTGAGACATCTTTCATGTCAGTAGTATCACCTCATTCCTGCAACACATTTTCTCATTAAAGTAAGTGAATGAATGCGAAGTGAAAACAGCAGAGACACTCAAAAGACTTTATCAAACTCAGAGACAGGGCATAGAATGAAATTAAACAATGTCTTGTATTTTGCATTGTAGCACAGAAACTGTAAGTTTAATTCTGTGATTTCCCACAATCACTGCTCACATGCAGTGGGATTCTAAGTTACTTAACCAGGTAAGTGTTTCAGAATAAATGCATACTTGGGCATAGTACATTGTCTTACTGCACTGACCTACAAATAATTAAGATCCCTTCTGGTTTCACTTATATCTTTCTGAGAAACAGGAGAAAGGACAAATTCAAAACCACAAAGTAGAGCTTATCACAAAAAAAAAAAAAAAAAAACAGCCTTGACTAAGCTACTGCTTTTCTGCAAATAGTTACTTCCTTTCCTGTATGAAATTCTTTTTATTGTACTTTTTACTTTTGTGTCATCTATTTCAGCACTTCCCCTGTGTTTACCCATCATCCACTAATTCCTTCTTCATATGTTTTTGGCCTTGAGATGCCTTCTATTTAGGAACTATCAGTAGATATTTAAAAGTATCTAAAGATTTCATGCTTCCCTCTCTAGCAGTCTTGCCTCTGATTTGCCCAAGCCTATTTAGATGTGTAAGTGTAAACTGGTACAATTTCAGGAATGGACAATGATTACGGGTCAAGCTCAATGCATCTTCTCTCTGATGACCCAAGAACATACTGTCTATTGTTTACAATTATGTAGGTATTGAACACTTCCGAATCAGAGGCACAGTACAGGTACAGATAAATTCTTAAACATAACAACAATGCAAATGTTGTTAACCTTTGAATCATCCTAACCATTCTTGCTCATCCTGACTTAACCTGTAATTGCTCAGCTTCAGAATGTATCTCTTTGACAGCTCTTACTTCTATCAAAATGGTAATTCAGCCATCTACAAGTTATGGATTACCAAACTCACTCTGCGTGCCTCATACCAACTATGAATCTCAACATTAGTTTCCTTCGCTGCTAGATGATTGCTGTACTATCACTTGCGCCATTAAATGTACTCCATCTCTCCAGAAGCTTTCTCATCTCATCAGTTTTACCTAGCAATAACTTTAGAGCCTACAAGGGCTTGGTGTAACACAGATAGTAATGGATTCTAAGGGTTTATACTCTGAATGCCAGCATCTAAAAATTACCCAGTTGAGCCATGGTACTTCCTGAAGTAAAGGTTCTTCTAATAGTAAAAGGAATCTAGGGAGTTTCAATGCTGTTACTACAGTTATTACCATTAAGAAACTCATTAGATGTATATCACTTGCAGAGTTTGAGCATAAAAGTATCACCAAAGTGGATATCTGGTGTGCACTAAAACACAAACACACGTACACACACACACACACACACACACACACACACACACACACACACACACACACACACACACATACTTTCCTCCTTTGATTACATTTGTGTTATAATAAATCATAATAACCTTATCACTGACTGCTGTTGACTTCCTAAAGCTGTTCTACATCAGGAACCTCAACAAGCCATATAGACTTATTCAGGGGATACTAATTAGCACATTAAACAAATTCACGCAATCTTGGAAAATCAGAGGAAGGCCAAATAGGTTTCTTCAGTATAACAAAGCAATCAGAGAGCCATCTTGGAAAGCATTTAAGAAATGAGAAAATATAGCATCTGAGAGAGGCTCAATTACTAGCAGTGGACTAGTGACAAAAATAATTAAATAAATAAACGCATAAATAAATAGACAATTAAAGAAAAAAGTCATTTCATTTGCTGGCTATGCAATTGTCCCTTAAAACAAAGTTATTCAACGATGCTTTAAACTTTATGATATAGACCCTTGATATCAGCATACTAAATATTTTTTCTCAAAATATTACTATTTGCCAGGTTGGCAGGTTGAGTCTTCATTTAATTTGGAGAACTTGAGTGAAGTGAATTTTTGGAGTCAGAATTGGACTTTGAGTTAAAAACAGCATTAGTTTGTTCTTATTAGAGTTACAATTGGATAGTAGCTGGAAACTGATTAATTGTTTTGGCTGTGTAGATAGATGATGGTGAAATCTCAGCATACTGGATAAAGGCTGAGTTACTGGAAGCTAAGGGAAGGTCGTTGCTGAATTTTTTGAATAACAGTGGGCCAAGAATGAATCCATGGAGGACTCCAACAGGGATGGGAAGAAAGGTAGATTTGGCCTGTTGACATTTTACACTTTGGGTTTTGTTAATGAAGTGGGTTTTAAACAACTCTAGGGCTATTCAGAAAAGTCAAGGTGTGAATGTCTACTGCATACTTTGGAGGTTTGATAAGCTGAGAAAGATTAATGAGACCAGCTAGCTGTCATTTCTATTTGGGTGAATGGTGATAAGGAATTGTAGTAGTGCAGTGTTAGTGTTATGGCAGGGGCAAAATCTGTGTTGGGATGAGGAGAGGAGTTATTGTTTAGTAGGAATTTTAATAGGTTCGAGTGGACACATAACTCGAGAATGCCAACCTTTTGGTGTAAAAGGATAAATCTCTAACTACAGCCTAGATGGGCCAAGATTATTAGTGACCTGGATGTCTGATAGAGTTCGCAGGAAGGACAGGTGTTCCCATCCTGGGGGAGTGGGAAGATCTCTGCTGAGCCCTGGTGCAGACCAAGGCTTATGGAGATTCTTGGGCTTGATGTGCAGGAAGGTGACATGCCATGTCTGCTCTAGCCTTCCTGGGTCATACCTCAATGCATATCCCTCCTAAGACATAGTATTGTCAGCACCCTGGGAGTGAGGTCTAGAAAAATGCACTGACGTACCACTCAGCATATGTGACACTTGCAGCTGTAGCTCTGCTCCTTGACTCCATCACGGACCATCAATGATGGCCTCAGCTGGAGATTAATATCAGTAATAATCAAGATTTCCCAGTCCCTTTCCCTCCTGCCATGCGTGTACTGAGGTTGTTGCCACACGAGGGAGAGTTAGACAGCTGATTGCCAGGCTGATGGAAATCAAGACTGCAAGAAAAATCAATACTGCTAAGAATTCCTTCCCCTTTACGCCCATGCATTAGCGCCATTAGTACAGTTGATAGAAGAGTATTTTCCCACATCTGGTACTTTGTATTATCTGGGATCTTGCTATACTTCAGCAAGACACACTGTAAGATTTCAGCCTCCCACAAGTCAACATTCCTTCCTGGAAAGCAAGCAGTTCATCCAGCATCTCTCTAAATGTCTTCTGATTGGTACCTGGTGGGACATGTACACTGGCCAAAGTAAGTCATGGTAACCCATAACTGCTTCTAATAATGGTAAAAAAATGTACTGTGATCATCTATCATAGTGGTCTTTACAAGGACATCCATGGCACTACCTTCAGAAAGCACCATTCATGCTCTCTGTCCATCGCCTATGTTTATTCACTACTGCAGTAGATTCATGCATGTTACCAACTCTAATTAAGACCTCTTGATTGTATTTATGATAGCCTTTATCTGTTTCATATAGATCTCACCAACCCACAGTGAGATAGGAGTCTACTGTCTTACTAACCTAACCTACTTAGACTTCACTGTTGATGTTAACATTAAACTCAAAGTCATTTAGGCATAAAAAGTGCTATTTGTGTAAGGAAATAATATACTGCCTTACCTCTAATAGAATGACCCATGGCAACCAGTCCTTGTGAAGTTAACTGCTACATTCCAGTACCCCTCCTAAAGATAACAGGCATCTTTATACGTACTTTATAAATGCAGCACAATATACTCAAGCTCTAACCTGATAACTCCTTCCAATGTCTTGTGCGTTGAAATATACCAACATTCCACCAGCATTTTCCCTAATAAAAATACATTTGTCCATAGATCCATTGGTCTTGTGGCAAAATTAATGACCATGCAATGAAATGCTAATTTGTTATCAGTTGCTTTGACTATCCATAGTCAACTTATAGACAGTTTGGCCATACTGTAAAAAGATTCTCCTTGGTAAAAAAGCCTATTGCTACATGACTTCTTTAGTAATTTACCACTGCATTAATCTGTACTGCCCATGTATGAAGAGTTAAGGGCCTCTTGTTATTGTTGTTCCCAACGATGTTATGCATTATGGCAAACGAAAATGAGTCTATTCCCTTCTAATAACTCTACATATTTGCACTGTTCTTTTGGCACAGCTAGCCAAATTGACAACCCCCTTATCTTGGCTACTGATCAAAATGCTCTCTTAATTAACTGTCAAAAGTAGAAACTACATTTTCTTACTTCTGTGTTAGTCAAACACAACTATCAACATTATTGACCACCGTCAGAGCAATCCAGCATACAGCTAACCGCTGTAAGCGTGCCTGTGCTGGAACTTATGTGCACTCATTTCCATTTGCTTGCTTATATATAGAAAAATGCTTGACATACTCAGCTGCAATGCATTTTTGACCATTCTATTACATGCACTTCAAGCCTTCCTAGTGGACAGCCTATTAGATTTCCTAGCCCATCAAGTTCACCTTTATAAACTTTAGCCCACCAGTCTAGCTTCATGAGAATTCCCCTAGATACCAGGTATCCACAATATCACATGGGGGAATGTGCAGTTGCATATTTGATGCTGAACTATTAATGCACTAAATGCACAAAGGGAACCTTTGTGCTATTTCCCACTGCAGCTGATGTATCAAAGTTTGCTAGCAAGAACCGAGACAAAGGGGAACAGCAAATCAGTATTAGTCTACTCTCCATAACTGTACAGAGATACCATTCTCAATCCCCCCTCCCCCCAAAAAAAGAATCAGATGTCAACAGACATTACTACAAATTATTGTTCTTAAGTAATTTTATCTAGAACAAATCAAATTCAGATGATATCTAGGGTCCACACAGTTATGTTATCTGGGTTATTCCAGGTCCACTCATTCAAACTGCTTTGTCTTGGTCAACAGTCTCATTCTGTGCACCCATCTTCTGAATGGGCTCTCAATGTAATTGTGAGCACTGAAATTGCAACCATCTAAAATTGCACAAAAGGCTATCTTCTTTGCTACTTTTGCTGAAGTACAATGATCTCAAAGAAGTGTATTTAGACAAGGGGTGAGGTCAAAGACCCCACATAGGAGGTATGGGGGTACATGGGGTGAATACCCTTGCAAAATGTGTTTAAATATTAACATTTACACAATTTCAGGTGTCCTCAGTTGTAGAGTTCTTAAATTATGATAGGAATTATGCATGAATTTTCTAAAGGCTCTGGATATTTTCTTGACCAAAGGTGTATATTCAGGCTTGAAAAGCTTCTTCTTAGCTAATCTGAATGATGATGCTTCAGTATCAATACTTCTTCTGGTGCAGTTTTAAAGGGCTCACGTCTACATCAGTAGCAAACATCCTAGGACCTAATGGGAAAAACATAATGAAAAGAGATATACACGGATGTTGGCATTTTAATTTTTTTCATTCTGCATAAATGAAAATCAGGTATACACATATTTGTCATGTTATGTTTCAGGACAGTAGTCTGCATAATAATAAGTCATTTAGCCCCAATAATTCAGATGTTTATCTGGTTTTCATAAGAGACAAAGTACCTCCTACCTTTGTAGATCATACCTCTCAACCACTTAAAGCAAGAAATCTGGACAAAAACATAAATAATGGAGGTGCAAAGTCCCAAAAATAGGGACAACATTTTAATATTGGTCTTATAAACTTAAAAGTTAATAGAATAACATTTTTTATTAGCATGACTTTTTCTTAAATGTTTAAAATCTGTAACTCAAATGTCTGTCATTATTTTCTAACTTCAGTCCTCAATGATTTGCTGATGATTTGTCAGAAAGCCAAAATTTTATGAGGAAACCACTTAAAGCAAAAAATCTGGACATTCTGCAAAAATCTAGACAGTTGAGAAGTATATTGTAGATATGTGGAAAAATGGTGAACTACATGTCTGATGGCAGGGTCCATAGGTTTTAGAATGTTATACTAAATGTCATGCTTTCTGTCTGAATAATGTCCTATGAGAAACCAGTCCATTCATGCCTTAGCCCCTTGCAAACAAATGGCAGTTGATAGCCTCAGTCTTTGCAGGAGCACCATGAGACACATGTTCTTCCTTCTGCTCTCTCATCAGTAGCAGTAAGTTTAGCGTCCAGGGCTTCCACTTTGGCTTCAGTCAGGCCCTTTGTGTCTGCAACATGATCAGAGTGGACATTTGTTGCGTCTTCCATCTCTTTGGTTATTTGCAAGGCTCAATCCATGTATTCTATCAGCTTAGAATTTAATTCTACACAATCTGCCATTACTGGTTTATTTATTTCTTTTATTTATTTATTAGTGCAAGATGTCACCATTGGGTCATTTCATCCCAAATCCATTTTCCAGCTGGAGGATAGTTATATCCTATAATCCTTATATCACAATGGTGATTAAGAAACAACCTCACTGCAGCTGGGAGATGGTGGTTCTCTTTCTTTTGCAGTGTTTTTGTACCTCTCCAGTTTCTCAGCATTATTATTGATTAGTGATTAAGTCTTTGCAAACACATCTTTATTTACTTTAACCAAGTTTGTCTATAAATGTTAACTTTTAGTTAATGTAAAGGTATGGAACACAGTCTAATGTGCAGAGCTGGCTTGGCATTTTAACCAGAAGTCTCAGCAGTGCCTATATATTAACCAGAGGCACCGGAAGCTGTTAAAGACTGGGGGATGGAGGGTGAGAGGGGCACTTAATGATCTAAAAAAGGCAATTTTTTAAAACTATTTACTACCACAACATAGGTTCACCTGGAGGATGTTTTAAGCTTAGCCAATTTCCCTTTTAGTGCTTGAATTAACATTTTCTGATTGGTCTTATCTATCCCATGGCTGATAATTGTATATTAGCCCTAGTGAGAATACATGTGATCATACTATAGATACTTTGAGGGGACCCATGTAAGGGATGCAGTATTTAGGAACTGCCTCTATGCATTAGTGGCATGAGGGGCAATCCTGGAGTACATTTTCTATTACCCATCCATAGATCCAAGTTGCATTTGAATATGGACAGGGATAAGCTTTGTTTTACTTGAATGGATAATCTGTTCTGAAACTGTGGTAGCCTCTGTGATATGTATCCATCTCTCTACAACATTCAGTTTAGAAACCTGTAATGAGTATTTCTGATGCCATTTGACTTGCTGATGTTCAGTAGGTCCATCTGTATTAGGTCGGAGGATGCCTTGTATGCCAGACATGTCACCTCTAAGCATACCTCTCAACCTGGAAACATCAAAAATCTGGACAAGGCCCATGAAAAATAGGTACAAATCTGTATGCTGATTAACATATAATTTTCATACATAATTGCATAACCCCACCCACTCCAATAGAATTGTGGGATACCAACTTTCAAATGCAAACTGAAGAACAGACAACAAAAATATGGCACCAGAGTCCCCCTGCAGCCATTCCAATGTTCCATTACCTGGCTATTTCACCCCATTTACCATACACACTAATGTGTGCATACTGCTTTACTTCTGCAATGATTATTTGTATTTTATTTTTACATTTTACAGCACAACAATGCACAAACACTAATAGACATCTGGTAAACAAAGCAATACTGTCTCACAATGAAAATAGACTTGGCATTAAATCTTCTCTGCCCTTGAAACTCCCATTCATTGAAACAGCATTGAAACCCACACCACATCCAAAGAAAATGCATCTGATCAGTGGTGGGTAAAGATTACCTTTGGGCTATTTTCAAATCATTGGCCCCTTGTACACAAAACAAGAAACATACATGTGTTCTTCTCTTTGACACACCTTCCTGACTTTATTAAATTATATTCCTTGTATAATACAACACACTTGTTAGACACAGCGCATTTTAAATTTATTGTTTGAGCATTTTTCCAATAGGCTGTACTGTAGGCAATGAAACAAAATGCATGAACCAATAATGACAAAACTGCACAATTCAGAACATTTCCATCATAAAAGTCTACTTCCACACCCACACTATAAATAGAATGACAGTAGTGTAGGCCATAGGCATCTTGCACAGCTTCTCACACTTATTTTCAATTTCATTTTTTTTGGGGGGGGGGGCAAAAGGTCAAAAACCAGAGACACATTTTAAACATTGCTTGTATAATTTTGTAAAGTTGCTAGAATAAAATGTTGCGTTACCACCATACATTTCACTGGCAAGTCTTGAACCCAGGACCCTATGCAATACAGTCAGAGCAACATACCACTATGCCAAATCATCAGCTTCCTGAAAAAATAGGAAGACTGAAGCTTAATGGTTATCATTTAATTAATTCATTTCTCACTTCTCACCATAGCTCTCAACCTCTTAGCACAAAAACCTGGACAAAACCAATAATGGGGGAATGCAAATTCAGATCTTACTTTTCACCATAGCTCTCAACTCTTGGCACAAAAAACCTGGACAAAGCGCACAAGTGGTGGTGGCTATGGACTTACCAGGGACACATGTTAAACATTGCTTGTATAATTTTGTAAAGTTGCTAGAATAAAATGTTGTGTTACCACCATGCATTTCACTGGCAAGTCTTGAACCCAGGACCCTATGTACTGCAGTCAGAGCAACATACCACTATGCCAAATTAGCAGCGCCCTAACAAATAGGAAGACTGAAACTTAATGCCTATCATTTAGCAAATTCATTTCTCACTTCTCATCACACCAAAACTCTCAACCTCTTAGCACAAAAAACCTGGACAAACAAAGCCAATAATGGGGGAATACAAGTTCAGGTCTCACCATAGCTCTCAACTCTTAACACAAAAAACATGGGCAAAGCTCATAAGTGGTTGTGGCTAGGGACTTTAGGCTTTTTTTACCCTGTACCCAAGCCTGTGTACCTCTAGCCACCAGCTGCATTAAATGGGGGGCATTCACACACACACACACACACACACACACACACACACACACACACACACACACACACACACACACACACACACACACACACACACACACACACACACACACACACACACACACACACACACACACACACCTTGCCTTCTATACATGCATGGAGTCTTCAAAAGGTAATCCGATAAATAATACTCGTGTAACCCGTTCCCACAGAAAGATGAAAGTTAGTCCGATTCTCGACAGCAACCATTTGTCCGATTCCCCCACATAAAGAATACTCCATACTAGCAACCGTTTGTTGCCATTCCCACTCACATTTCCATAGCGCCAGGCCAGCTGGAAATGTGTGAGCTACTTGAGCTCAATTCCGATAGGCTGGTAGCCCTGATGGAGCTGATGTCATCGCGCATGTGATGATGTCAGCTCTAATAGCGTGAAAATTTTTATGAAAAGAAAAAATCAGAAATGAAGAGGTGCCACCCCTTCATTTGAACCCCAAAACTTGGTAAAAACAAAGTAATTCGGCACTGTTGGGAGGTATGCCTCTAAGCACACTGTAGGATACTGAGTATAGTGAAAAATCTTTGAGGTGGTCCATGCAAGCTCTATTGTTTAGGACTTGTATACTTTTAGTAAGGTATCTCTGTGGGTATTCCAATTTTTGCATGGGTCTGGACAGATACATGCCAAAGTGGGCATTATACAAAATGACTGACCAAATGAGGTCTTTGTAAAGGGGGACAATAACATCTCTATATATAGTCAAAATCAATTTGTTTATAAGCTGTGCAATATAGAAAGACTTTCTTATGATTCTGGGCACATGTTTGTCAAATGTTAGATCACTGTACACACAAGTTCCCAAATGCCAAACAACTGGGTCAGTTCTCGGGGGCATTGTCAATTTGGCAGTTCCGTGGAGTAGACGACTTCTCAAAGGATACAATAATATATTTCTTGGAGTTTAGTTTCAGTTCATGATTCTGGCACCAGTTATTGTTTGGGACAAACCTTCCTGCATGATGGCTAAGTCATTTGGGGATTCAATAACTGCTCCTAGCTCCTAGCTTGCAGTCATCTCAAACTTAGTCGGCCAAAGCCCTTTGGTATTTCCTTCTACTTTTAAGATGTATATGCCAAACGGAAAAAGTCTCAGCATTGAACCCTGGGGGACTCCATTGGTGACTGGTCTCTTCCCCTATTTTGATTTCCAGCATCCTGTGAGCAAGCATACATGTTTGCGTTCTTTGATTCACCTTCCTGATTGTATTAACCTGATTGTATTAAATTATATTCCTTGTATAATACAGCACCACTTGTTAGAATGTGTTTTAAATGTGTAGTTTGGAATAGTCTTCTAGTAAGTAATGAAACAAAATGTGTGAGTGAACCAATAATGACAAAACTACCCATTTCAAAAAGTTTCACCCATAAAAGGCCACACAAATGTCTGCCATTACAATCCACCAATCAGTAAATATGCAAAATTTCTGCAGAAGTAAGTCATCTAAATAATTTCACATTAAAGGGATCTGTTACTAATGAAGAGGTTGCTGCCAGTAAACAACTTTATATTTCATTGTTTCATCTACAAATAAAGTGCCTGTTGCCCTTGAAGAATAAATTACCTATGCTACATTAAAAATGATAAGTTAGTAATTTTGCAATGGGGAATGGATGGCAAACTGATAACAGAAACAGAGTTACTTGGTAACTCCTCCAAAGGAGGACATTCATAGGACTGCAGTATCCACTCCCTTTAAAGTACAACACAGGAGAGTATCAGCGATCCATCTGTATACTGTGGGAGTAGAACCCACAGCCTTCTGCATCAAAAGCAGGCATACTACCTGTTGTGCTACTAACAATACAAGCAGCTTAGAATAAGTAGCACTAAACTTCTCTTACCACGAATCTCTCAGCTCCTTGTAAAATCCACTTGACACTCAATTAAATCTCTCAACTTCGCAGCATAAGAAATATGGAAAAAGCCAACATTTATTAGGGGAGGACAAAGGTTCAAAACCAAGGACACATTTTAAATATTGCTTGTATAATCTTAGAAAGTTGCTAAAATAAAGTGTTTTGTGTTACTATGTGTTTCCTGAAAGCTAGGAAGACTGACACTTAAAGGTCTATGATTATTTAGTGAATTCAGTTCTCACTGATTAGTCAGAAAACCACAATTTTTAAGAGGAACAGAACAAAAGTATGAGCCAAATATACTGTGAAAATCTGGACAGTTGAAAGCTATGGACTCAACTCCCTGAATCACAAGGGTGGTATAGGTAGAGAATTCAGGCTCTTGTCTGAGCCTGAGTAACACTAACCACCAGGTATACCTAACTGGTGCATTTTACACACACACACACACACACACACACACACACACACACACACACACACACACACACACACACACACACACGGGACTCTGGCTTTCGCAGCACCAACAGAACAGCAGTAGCATAGCTCCTGTAACACAGAGCAATGAGAGAACAAGAACAGCTAGTTTAGTTAGTTTAACGTCCACGTGCAAATCCACATTAGTGTGAAAACTCCACTTCATTAATTTTTTCCGACAGGTCTTGCAGCTGTAAAAGTGGGGGGAGGCTCCCCCTCCCCCTGGCTGTATGGTTCTGGCACCCATGATATTAACAGCTACATATGTCTGAGATCTAACTTTTTATTACAGATACATCTGGTACGGCAATTTATTGTGCAAAGCAAACTATATGAAGCTAGTGCCTAAAACAATATTAAATAAAGCACAAAACCACAATATATTGCTGTTCATCTGGCTGGAATATAAAATCGCATATACTGTAGATCTGTGCATAAAACAGATAAGCAGCTACTTTATAATCAATGGATCATATGATGTGACTAGGTTAATGGTCTTAGATCTTTTTTAAGCATAGCCATTCATGCTCCAGTTTTCCCAATTATCAATGCCCATGGGCTAGAATGGCTTTGGTAAATGCCTTTGCCTTAATTCATCTACAAACTGCCTCTGTCCATAAAGACTACAGGTAACAAGCTAGGGGTGAATTTGCAAGTTCCTATCCTTTGATCCAAACTATATTTGAACAGGCTTAAGGAAGAGCTCTGTTTCACATGAATGGGGAGTCTGTTTCAGAGAAGAGGTAATCTCTGAGACACATATTTGTCCCTCCAACATGTTTTGTTTATGTCACAGACAAAGTTTAGATCCTTATCTTGAATAATTCTAGTGCTGTTTATTTTGTGAATGTGTAGCAGATCCATCAGGCCTGGATCACAGAATGCCTTGTAGGTTAGACATAGATCACCCCTCAGTTCTCTGTAAGAGACCAAGTACAGGGGCAGGGATTTGAGACGGTCTGCATAGGACATATTATTTATACCCCGTATTCATTTAGTGAGGCAACACTGTGGTCACTCCAGATGTTGCAAATGTCTGATCAGGTATGTGCTGAAGGGTACAGTGTACTTAATTATTGGTCTAATGAGGGCTGATTATATGGGGACGATGATCTCCTTAGATCTGGATGCCATGCCTTTACTTATAAGTTGCACCATATAGAAGGATTTTCTCCCTACCATGGACACATGATGATCAAAGTTTGGGTTACTGTTAACCTAAAATCCCAAGTCCCTTACCACTAGATCTACTCTTGGATAATGTTATCAATGTTGTAATTTGTGGGGCTAGTTATCTTCCCAAAAGGTATGATTATGCATTGCTTTTTCATTGAGTTTTAGACCATGGTTCTGGCACCAGTTATTTGTCTGTGTCAGACCTTCCTGGAGGATATCTGCATCTTTGCGGGATTAATTATTGCACCCAGCTTGCAGTCATCAGTAAATTTGCTCAGCTAATTCTACATTTGACTTGACTTCAGAAAAGTATATTCTAAACAGGAGAGGTCTCCATTCCATTCCCTGTGGGACACCAGTAGTAACAAACCTCTGGTGAAGGTGTATTCCCCCACTTTATCTTCATGTGTCCTATCTCTGAGCCATTTGGTTATCCATCAGGTGACAAAGGGATTTATGTCTAAATTTGCGGGTTTGTCTAAAATACCTGTGTGAGGTATTGTGTCATATGCCTTTGCCATGTTAAGGTAAGTAGTATGGACCATTCTGACCTCATCCATTGCTCTAGTGACCTTCTAGAAGAAGTCCACCAAGTTTAATAGGCATGGCCTGACCTTGACAAATCCAAATTGGTATGGGTCCAGTGTCTACAGATTTCCTATGTCTTTGTTTATTAGGTCCACACTAATCCTTTCCATGGTCTTGCATATAAGATAAGTCCAACTTATGGATCTATAGTTCTCTGGGTATGTTGATGGTCTACCTTTGTGCAAAGGGCTAGCAGCTGCAGTCCTCCATTCTCTAGGGATGAAGTCTGTATGGAGGTTGTGGTTGAATAGAGATTCTAGAGGGCCTGGCAGGTCATGTTTCAAACTATTTAGAAGGCATCCTGGGATATTATTAGGACCAATTGATGTAGTGTTTTTAGCTCTGGAGAGTGCAGTAAGGACCTGCACTTCAGTGATGGTTGGTGGAGAAATGATAGAGGGTAATTCCTGGGAGTGGGGAACAGGGGGTTATAGGGGGGTGAAATTGGAGCTATATTTATCATCCAGCAAATTTGCTATATCCCCTGGTTCGGTATAGGAAGATCCATTTACTATTAGTTCAGCACACTGTTGGGTGTTCCCTTTAAGGTTGTGTACATCAGTGAAAATGTCTTATGGTTGTTATCCTTAGCTTGGGAGGCTATTTGTGCCTTGAAGTTGACTTTGGTGGACTTGATTAGTCCTGAGTTGCTTCCTGCCATTTATCTTTTGGGCATAACCCTTCCCATTTTAGACAGAGTTTTTTTCTTTTGTTGTACAATCTCTTTGTACTGGAGATCAACCAAGGGGGCTTGTTTTTGGAGTTTGTCCTAAGTTTATTTTGGTTTGGAACTGCTGTTTCCATGAACTTATTTACATGCTTGTCTAGGGTTTCCATAAACACTTTGGCATATGCCATAGTGTTCTCTGAGTTTGGGCAGAACTTGGAATTTAGCTATGCCTTCACTTAATACAAGGTAGTTAGCCTTGGAAAATTTCTTAAAGGTTCTGGGGTTTATTGTGAATTCAGCCTTTATATTTATTTCAAAGGTTACCATTTTGTGATCTCGTCTGACCAGTGAGGACATTACACAAAGGGGGTTCAATGTTCCCTCATATTTGTGAGTACCACATCTAGGATATTTGCACCTCTAGTAGGTATGCAGATTAGCTGTTCCAGGGTATTTGCATTGACAAAATTCAGGAATCTTTGAGCCTGCAGGTTAGTAGTTATGTATTCTTCCTAGTTTATTGTGGGATAGTTGAAATCACCCATGAATATGGTGTTGGGCTGAACTGTGAGTGACTCCAGTACATTCAAGTATGTGGTATGTTTTTCTTGGGTCATAGACGGGGAACTATAGCTAGCAAGGATATGGTACTGTACTTTACCTAAGGTTAGTTGGACATTGAGTAGTTCAAACATGTCATATTGTTTGACCAATCTTGAGGTGTGCATATTTTTTATGTAGATTGATGGGTTACCCTTACTTGAGCGACAGACCACTCCATCGACACTCACTCCATCGACACCGGAAAACATCAACAATCCGATGGTCAGCATTACTCACACGGTAAGGAACCATTTGGCCAGGAACCCGAACTTTTCCCTGTACCCCCAAGGTAGTTGTTCTTCGAGTTGGAATATAAAGTAAGGGGGGTGTGGGGGTGTAGCCCTCCACATGTGTGTGTTTGTTGTAATGGTAGGTTTGTACTCGTGGATGGTCAAACGGTTCCTTACCATGTGAGTAATGTCGGCCGTCGGATTGTCGATGTTTTGCGGCATTGATTTAGTGAGTGTCGATAGAGTGGTCTGTCGCTCAAGTAAAGGTAACCCAGATTGATACACCCCCACCTCTTGTCCCATCTTGTGCGGTAGCTGGTCTGAATGTGTGGAAGGCATTGTAGTTTTGCACTGCTAGGGTGCCTTCCATGGCTTTAAACCATCTCTCAGTAGGTGAGGAGTGCTTCCAGGGAATGGAGCTTCTTGTTGAGACTCCTAGCATTGAACAGTAACACCTTAAGTTTATCTTACATAAAATTAACTATGTTGGAAGGTTTATCGGATTGCCATTGCTAAAAAAGTCACTATCAGGTGGATAATGTTTTGGCCAATATCCAAAAGCATAGTGGGGACAGGTGCAGACCATCTCTGGCAAAGCAGTGTGGTCTGTCAATCATGTCCTCTCAAGCTGACAAATATTGGACCCCCTTAGAAAGGCACCAGTAAATAAGTTAACTGTTAAAGTCAATCATCATCTGTTTATATTGAGGTATGTTTTATTTATTTATTTTATCTAACATTTGTTTACTGGGAAAGTCTGACATGGAACAAAGCCAATTTTCAGTGGAGGCTCAGAGAGAGAAATGCTCCAAACACTTGTCTTTGTAACATGGGAGGAAACCGGAGCACCCATAGGAAACCCACATGGATGCAGAGAGGACATGCAGACTCTACACAGAAGGCACCCCAGCTGAGAATCAAACTGGAGAACCTCTTGCTGTGAGGTGACAATGCAATTGCTACACCTCTGTGCTTTCCTTGGAGAAGGTAGAATGCTGCTCAATGCTAGGCTCATACCTGCCTGGAGCGCATAATCTGAAAGCTCCATCATGTCTCTCTTCATATAGTCCAGGGAGGTACGTCTCAGGTCATTAACACCACATGGACTATGACGAAGTCATACTCGTAGTTGTTCAGTGTCCTGAGTGCATGTGTGATCTGGTAGATTCTTGCCCCTAATAGGCAACTTACTGTGCCTGTCTACTTGCTCAGCCTAATGAAGGGAGCTTCAGTGTGTTTCACAATAGAGTCCCAAATGACCAATACATTTGGGTTGTGTGGCAGTTTGCCTTAATTGCTTAGAGGGTGAGACATTGTGAGATATGATTGTATGTGTCCAGGGAGATTTATTTGCATATTACACTGACTCATCCTAGCCTAAATTGTATTTTAAACATTGGCAGCAGTGATATGTCACTAAACTTGTATGTAGTCTGATGAAACAACCTGATATTTAATAGCACCATTATAACACAGGTACCAACGCAAAACATAATTTTGTTGTGCCTTTGCTTCAATGTACTTTTTTTTGTTTAGTTTGCATTACAACATGGTTCATATTCAGTATTTAATTTACTCTAATGTTTCACATTTTGATTTAAATTTGAAATACTTGTTTTCTATTTTCTTTATTTGATTTTTATTACCTTTTGTCTTTGAATTGAATTCATGCATTTATCTTAAAATTTCTCACAAAGGAATGAAGACAAAATGCAAACTCTTCGAACTTATTTTGAACTTTGTTCAGAGAAGCTCACACAGCTGACATGAAAGATAAAGTAAAAGCACTCAGTTCATTTTTACAGAATTCTTATGTGCGGTATGTGTAACAAAGTAGTATCACTCCATTCATTTTTATACGATTCCTATCTGGTGTATTTGATGCTGTGTATGTATAACAAAGTAATACACTCAAATAATTGTGCACAATTCCTTTGCTATGCTCTACTAATACTTTACCCTTCCACCTCCTCCTAACATATTGCTGTGGTCAATTAATGGTGTAAGTCAAAAGTTTATCATTAAGTGAATGTGTGAGAGGGGGCGGGAGGGATGGAATGGACCGTGGAATGACACTGTCCTTTGGAGGAGGGACATATGTGCAAATCACAACCTAGGGAGAGGCGTTCAGCTCATCAGGTCACATGTGCTGGTATCTTTCATAGCAACTGTGCAGAAGCGAACATTAACATTGAAAAGACACTGTGGGACTTCACAGTGACTCAGATAACATGTCAATACATTGACAAAGTTTTTGAAAAAGCCTGGATCTGTTGTAGGGCAGGAGTCTGTATCATCAACCTGAATTAAAGTATTCAGTTTTTCTGAGGTGCTGGATGTTTTGGAATATATATCTCCAGCATCAATAACCACATGTATCCATAAAAATTGTGTAGTCGATTATAAGTTTAATTCAATAAATGAAGGAAGATTTTGTATGAAAAATGTCAAGAAACAAACCACAGTTCACAAAAAAATGGCAGGGAACAAACCACAGCCCACAAACTGGTTTCTCCCTGTGGCGTCATCAGTGTGTCAAAAAGAAGTACTAGGTATCGGAAATCTATAACACCCCTTTTAAAGACACAGTCTTACAATAAACCAAATTCCCCAACCCAAAAAAAGACAAAAAACAAACATATGATCTAAATAAAATTATGACCAGAAACAAAAACTGTTATGAAATATTAAATATGCTGTTTCACACCAGGTTTAAACATTGCTCCTAAATAAATGATCCACATGTTTTCTTTACAGTTAAGAATATTATGTTTGTGCATATCTGACAAACCATCTCCCACTACCATATCAATGCCTACAAAAACAAAATGGGCAGTAGTATGGTTCAACAAATGTGTGTACGAGGCACTTCTTGGACATTTACATTGGATATTGCTCAGGTATAGTGCAGTTCTCTGTTTAAAGGGTCTGGAAGCCTGACCCACATAGAATGCTCCACACTGACACACTGCTAAATAACCTACCCATTCACTCGTACAAGTAATCAAATGTCTGATATGAAACACCCTTGACGTATTAACTGAAGTGAATGAATTAGTTCTTGATACCACTTTACAATATGAACAATTGCCACAAAAAGTACTTCCACATATTGCTGGGATTTAATTTGAAATGTAACGCCTTTACTTTTCTTAAAGTTAGAAAGATGTTTGCCTATTGTTCTGCCCCACAATAGCCATATGAACAATGGTTATCTAAAAACTGGCCAAAAAAAGAATCCAATTCTAAAATATGCCAGTATTTATTTATTACTGCCTTGAGTTTGAAAGTATTTGTACCAAAGGTGGTAATAAGGCGACAATTATTAGAACCTTCAATCATATTCAGTTCGTTGTTAGATCCACCTACTTCTAAATTTGCCAAAAAAACTATCCCACAATTGTTATACAACAGTATCTAAAGCTGAATTAACCATCATAGAAGAATATCCCTGATGTAAAAATCTATTCCTCATATTAGCTGCTTCATTCTGGAAACTTATGTCAGAGCTGCATATATGTCGTAACCACAAGAATTGGGATTTGGGGATATTCTTGACAATATGTTTGGGGTGGAAACTCTCAGCATGTAACAATGAATTTTTAGTAAAATGTTTACAATATATATTAGTGGCAATTCTTCCATCAATTAATTTCGTAACATTGACATTCAAAACATCCACATTAAATAAATCAAACTTGCCAATAAACCACAATCCAACTTCGTTATGAATTAAATATTGTACAAAAAGTCCCCACTGGTCAGCCGGTCCACTCCATATTGCCCAACAATCATCCAAATAACACAGCCACATATGGCAGCATTGTAAAAAAAGGGTAATTATCATCATAAATTAGCATAAGTTCCAAAAACCCCATAAATAAGTCAGCATATATTGGGGCAAACGAGGCCCCCATAGCTGTACCCTTGATTTGCAGATATCAGTCAGAACCCTATCTAAAAACATTATCTTCCAAAACTATACCAAGCACCTTCAAAACAAACTGAACTTGAAATTCAGAATACATTCAAGAATATTCCAACCAATGTTTAACAGCCATTATGTCACCAGAATAAGGGTTGCTGATTTATAGAGGCCGTACATCCAATGTGCATAAATATGCATCGAGTAGAACCTGCAAATTATTCATCAACAACCGAAATTCATTAGTATCCTTAATACAGGCTCTCACAAATGTCAAAAGTGGCTTAAGCATACATTCCAAATATGCTGACAATGGTTCCATGAGAGAACTCCTACCAGATACTATGGGTCAACCAGGAAGATTTAAAAATGATTTATGCATTTTAGGTAAAATATAAAAATACTGAGGTTTAGGATCATCCATCAATAATTGTTGAACCAAACATTTTGTAATAAAGCCCTTCTCTTTCATATCAAACTAAAAACCATCAAGGTATAATTTAAACTCAAAAGTAGGATTATCAGGCAATTTAAAATAAGAAATAACATCATTCAGTTGTTTAGCTGCTTCAAAACATTAATCAACCCCATCCAAAATAACAATGGCTCCACCTTTATCAGCATTGATAATATTCACATCCTTATTTAATTTCAACTTGACTAAAGCGGTCCTTTGTTACTTGGTCAAATTACGACCAAAATTCCTGAAAATGGAATTTTGATTTGGATATAACACATTGAATACCTGTTGTTCAAATAACCTTACAATGGGATGAGAAGGAGGTTGAAAATTTGATTTTTTTAAAATTAAAAGAAGTGTCGATCACACTTTTAGACCCACGTTGCTGTATGAAATAGTACTTCAAATTTAAATTACAACAAAAATATTTAACATCCATGACAAAATAATGGAAAGAAACAAAAAAAGATGGCACAAAAACTAAACCTTTATTTAACACATCTATTTCATCTTGAGTAAAAGAGTGGGAAGCAAGATTCACCACCAACTGGTTTTCATCATTCACATCTACATTAATGGGAACAAGGCCATGTTGAACATTCACATCTACATTAATTTCATGACCTCGATCTCGGTCATTCCTCTTCCTGTGTTTTCTGCCACCCCTTCTAAAGGGCCTCTAATTTGTTTATTTATTGGAAAAGTTAAATCAATCTCATCACCAGTATCAGTCTCAGTATCGGTATTGTTAGAGGAAAGCTCAGACATACTAGAGTCAACTTATCAGTAGATTTACAAAGTATAGATTGTAGTCGTTTACATTTATGTCTAACATTATTCTTGGCAGCATCAGCAAATCTAACCATCCTCTTAACACATTTCAAGTATAGGCAGTATGCTTTTGGTAGTCAGACAAATCACGTTGATATTTTTTAATCTTACGAGATCGCAACTCAGATTCAAAATCATTCGTTTCCTTAAAAAATTTTTATATTTAGCATGAAATCTATCCTGTAGAGAAAAGCACTGAGCATTCTCATATGCTTTGTTTAATTTCTCAGACAAAACTTTCCATTGTTGATTGTAATACTCAATTAATAAAGTTATAAACATCTTTGAAGCAGTGATTTGGATTTGATGCCACTTCTGCAAAAATACTTCATTGTCTGCTCCTATACCTGGTTTGACATAAACATGTAACCCCCTTGGAGCAATGTCTGTATTCAAATAAACTCTCAATAATTTATTATGCCACATGTTAGCCCTTAATTTTTTGGCAGTCACCATGACCACCTTAAAAGAATCATTCATGTCAGACTGTGCTGCAGTTTTGCCACCACTAGGCACTTCTTGAAGAAAAACAGTAAAGACATCCTTGCCCCCCCCCCCCCAAAAGGTTATTTGCAAATGTGGTGAAATCCTGTCCCTCTGCCATTATTAAATACAGAAGGTAATGCCTCGTAAAGTTATAACAAAAAAACTAGTGCCTACACAGCAATGGTATAGTCCAAGCTATCAATAGTATGTATCATTCAGTACAGGAGAATAAAGTTCTCCATTATCTGTAGTCGTTGAAAATAAACCATCTATACATTTACTACACTGACCGCGTCTTTTCAAACAAACAGGAGAGCAATCATGCAAATATTCGGTAATAACCCTTTGTAGATCCAGTAAATGGGAACTTAAAGCTGTAATATCCAATAAGGAGTAGAGCAACCACAACAGTAATAGAAAATCATAGGTTCATAGGTGGGTACTAGGCTATTAGCCCAAGGGCCTACATAAGCCTAGCCAGCAAGGTTCCCTGGCTTACGCCACCCAAGAAAGTTATTTTCCTGTGCCACTGTCGAGCAGAGACACAGAAGTCATCCCCGGGGTGTATTTCCTATTTCCCATCCACTCATCAAAATTTTTCTTGAAGAGTGCTAATGGAGAACTTTGCTTGACATAGATGGGTAGCTTGTTCCAGCATATAGGAAGTCTCTGGGACAGGAATCTATCCCTCCAGTGTGTTCTGTTTATTGTGGTGACAATGTTTAGGTCCCTAGAGTGTGTAGCTTGTAGTGATTGGGATTTCTTTAGGTGTAGCATGTCCAACAGCTCTGGGTTTGACATAGCTTTATATGTTAGGCAGCAATCACCTCGGAGTAGATGATATGCTATGGAGTAAAGCTGGAGTTTTTTGAGACGGTCAGTGTAGGGCATTTGTTTGAGGCCAGTAGTACTCTTTGTGAGGTACTTCTGTGGCCTTTCCAGCTGCTGCAGATATCTTGTGAGAAACATTCCAAAAGGGGCGTTGTACTCTATAATGGGTCTAATGAGTGTCGAGTAGGGGGGAACAATGACCTCTTTTTTCCTGGATGAGAAGCCTTTTATGATGAGGTGTGCCACGTAGAAGGACTTCCTGACTACTGTGGCAATGTGACTATCAAAGGAGAGACTACTGTCAACCTGGGTCCCAAGGTCTCTTATCACACATTCAGTGTTAAGTAGATTGCTGATGGGTACAGAGTTTTTACCAAAGGGGGTGACACTGCACTTTTTGACATTGAGCTTGAGGCCATGGATCTGACACCAGGCATCTCTCTCAGCGAGGCCCTTCTGTAGGATGTCCACATCATTTGGGGACTTGACTATGGATCCTAGTTTGCAGTCATCTGTGAACTTCATTAGCCAGAGGCCTTCTGTGTTAGCCTGTATTTCAGAGAAGTAGATACCAAACAAGAGAGGTCCCAGGATGGAATCACTTGTCACTGCTTTGAGGTCAGATTTGGAGTCTGCAACTTTTACAATGTGGGTTCTGTTAGTGAGCCAGTTGGCAACCCATCTTGTGACATAGGGATTTATACCTAGTTTAGTGAGTTTAGCTATAATTCCAGAATGGGGGATGGTGTCGAAAGCCTTGGCAAGGTCAAGATAGGCTGTGTGAACTACCTTGCCCTCATATACAGCTTTGGTGACTGCCTCAAAGAAGTCAATCAGGTTCAGGAGGCATGATCTGCCTTTCACAAACCCAAACTGGGTGGGATCCAGAGTTTGGAGGTTACCAATGTCTTTGTTTATGAGTTCCATGATGATACGTTCCATGGCCTTGCAGACCAGGCTCATCAGGCTAATAGGTCAATAGTTCCTGGGATCAGTGGTGGCTCTCCCTTTGTCCCTTTGTGGAGTGGGATAACTGTTGCTGTGCACCATTCAGTGGGCACAAAGCATGATGTGAGGCTATTATTGAACATGGTGCTTAAGTGGGGAGCCAGTTTGTTCTGAAGTGCGTGTAAAATGCAGCCTGGGATGTTGTCCGGTCCCATGGATGCTTTGTTTTTGGCTTTAGAGAGTGCAGCTTTTACCTACATAGTTGTGATTACAGGGACTCTGCATTCTTCCTGTATAGATATGGGCCCTTTAGGGGGTGAGGGGGGGGGGGTAAAGTTAGCACTGAACCTATCTGCCAGGATGTTGGCAATATCAGTTGGTTCTGTAATTTTTGTGACTTTGTGGTGTAATTCAGAGCAGATCTGGGTGTTGCCATTGAGATTCTTGACATAGCTATAGAATGCTTTGTGGTTGTTCTTAGAATTAGTGGCAATTTTGTTTTCATAGCTAGCTTTGGAGGATCTTATAAGGATCTTAGTTTCTTACTGAGGCCGACCAGGGAGCTCCTCCACTCATGGGATTTTACTTTCTTTTGCAACAGTTTCTTCCTTCTGTTGTACAGTTTGTTTATGGCAGGGGACCACCAGATTGGCTTCCTTTTTTTGGAGGATAGCGTCTTGGTTCTGTTTGGGATAGCACGATCCATGCACTCGTGTAAGTGCTTATAAAGTGCATTTGTGTAGGACTCAGCATGGGTGTCATGAAGTTCACCACTTCTGTTTTAAGAAGCATGAAGTTGGCTTTGGAGAAATGTTTTACCATGTTTCCTTAATGGGGGGTAGGGGCGAGATGTGGATATCAAGGGTGATTAGCTTATGGTCGGATCGGACCAACGAGGAGTTGACTTCAGGTGTGGAACACCGGTCACTCATGTTGGTAATGACTAGGTCTAGGATATTGTTGCCCCTGGTGGGGGTGTGGATAAGTTGATCCAGGGCATTGGAGTTTATGAATTCCAAAAAGCGTTGAGCTAAGGAGTTGGTACACAAGTAGTTTTCCCAGTTAATGGTGGGGTAGTTGAAGTCGCCGATTATTAGGGTGTTTGGTTGAACCCTAATATTTTCCAGTACATCAAGAAAAGAGGAGTGGGAATCCTGGGGCATGGTGCGGGATCTGTAGCAAGCTACAATTTGGATTGCAGTTTTGCCCAGAGTTAGTTGCACTTGGATAACCTCGGATGCATTATGTTGAGCAGCTAGCCTGGAGGTGTGGATATCGTTAATGAATATTTACAACTTTACACTTACTAATACAATAACATCCCTCTGTTGCCGCAACCAGTAAAGCAACACTGAAATTCCTGGATTGTTAGCTTCTCACAAAAAACAAACAAAGGAAGGAAGCAACATCGTGGGTATCCCAAAAAGACTCATTATGAATCCCACATAAAAAATTTAAATTATGGTTGCTGTTTGAAAAATTTATTGAAATTACTGTAACAATGATAAATAATCCAGCTTCACACTTCCTTTAAAGGCACAAACCATGTATGCCTTATATTAGCAATGGCAAACCCTCCTGCTGCCACCAAAGATATCCATCGGTCCAAAAGTCATAGGCAAATATAGCCCCAATAAAATCATGGTCGACAAATGGTTAACATCATAGACAAAACGGACCACAAAATTGTCTCAAGTACACTTCATAGAAAAAGATCAACCTGATTGGTTGGTGATACAGAATTAAACTAGACATCCCCGAATGCCTGAATATATAAAAAAGAGGCAATACCAGACATACCATTGCAACTGGCAGCCAAAAAAATACAACTACTATTTGTTTGTGGTAAAATAGCATTCAGCACTTGAAATAAATAGTTCACTCTACAGAGCGGTGCCTGTAACGATAAGGTGCGACAGAGAATAAAGTAACAACTCCAATTCTCAAGCTCTAGCACCAATAACATGTATCCACAATAATTGTGTAGTCATAATAAGTTTGATTCAATAAATGAAGAAACATGCTGTATGAAAAATGGCAAGGAACAAGCCAAAGTAATTTTTTGGAAGTACTTTTTGTGGCAGTTGTTCGTATTGTAAAGTAATATCAAGAACTAAGTCATTCACTTTGGTTAATATGTCAAGGGTGTTTAATATCACATCCTTGATTACTTGTACAAGTGAATGGGTAGTTTATTTAGTGGTGTGTCAGTGTGGAGTGTTCTATGTGAGTCATACTTCCAGACCTTTAAACAGAGAATTGCACTACACTTGAGCCATCCAAGAAGTGCCTTGTATAAACATTTGTTGAACCATACTATTTCCCATTTTGTTTTTGTAGGTATTGATATGGTGGTGGGAGATGATTTGTCAGATAAGCATAAACATAATATTCTTAACTGTAAAGAAATCATGTGGATCATTTATTTAGGACCAATGTTTAAACCTGGTTTGAATGAGCATATTTAATATTTCATAACAGATTTTGTTTCTGGTCATAATTTATTTAGATCATATGTTTGTTTTTTGTCTTTTTTTGGGTTGGGGAATTTTGTTTATTGTAAGGCTGTGTCTTTAAAAGGGATGTTATATATTCTCCGATACCTGTCATATTGACACACTGAAGACATCAGGGCGAAATGGGTTTGTGGGCTGCGGTTTCTTCTTGCCATTTTTCATACAAGATTTTCCTTCATTTATTGAATTAAATTCATAATCGGCTATACAATTTGTATGGATACATGTGGTTGGTTACTGGTGCTGGAGCTTGAGAAATGGAGTTATTACTTTGTTTTCCATTGTACGGTTGTACCTTATTGTTATAGGCACTGTTTTCTTGAGTGCACTATATATATATATATATATATATATATATATATATATATATATATATATATATATATATATATATATATATATATATATATATATATATATATATATATATATGTGTGTGTGTATATATGTATATATTTACACACACACACACACACACACACACACACACACACACACACACACACACACACACACAAATACATGCACATATCTATATATATATATATATATATATATATATATATATATATAGATAGATAGATAGATATAGATATGTATATATATATATATATATATATATATATATATATATATATATATATATATATATATATGTATATATATATATATATCTATATATATATTTGACTATATTTCCATTTAGTGAAAGCAAACTTCTTTAAATCTCAAAATTTGGAATCAAAATCACCAAACAAACATGCCATCAAAAAACACACACAAAGAAACTTCTTCTTCTTCTTTTCCCAGTTAGGGGTCACCACAGCGGATCACCTGTACGCTCATGATTGGCAGGGGAGTTTTACAGTGTCGAGTTGCCAGCCCAGCGACCAACCTTCAACGGAAGGCACACACGCACGCACTCACGCCTAGGGCTAATTTAGAGTATCCAATCCATGCATATCATGTCTTTGTAATGTGGGAGGAAACCGGAGCACCAGGAGGAAACCCATGTGACCACAAGGAGGACATGCAGACTCCGCACAGAAGGCACACCAGCCGACGGTCGAACCGGAGAACCTCTTGCTTTGAGGCGGCAATGCTAACCGCTGCACCACCATGGCTGCCCTACACACAAAAAAAACTAAACCAGCTTCTTTGGATGGGGCATCCCTCATGGTGATGCTGTACCCCCATATCCCAGATGCTTATAAATTCCAACTCCAAAATTGCACAACAGGTAAAAGGCAAAATCATAAAAATACAGTGAACATATATATTTATGTACTATTTAGTTTTCTAAGACAATTTAACACACACACACACACACACACACACACACACACACACACACACACACACACACACACACACACACACACACACACACACACACACACACACACACACACACACACACACACACACACACACACACACACACACGCATGCACATGCACATATATATATTCCAAAACATCCAGCACCTCAGAACAACTGAATGCAAACTAATGCTAGTAATTTTTGAACAAATTACATCTTAAGTGTAAATTGCCATCACAAAACATATAGTTTCAGTATTATGATTATTCAACAGAAGTACTGTATATTGTACACACACACACATACACACACACACACACACACACACACACACACACACACACACACACATATATATATATATATATATAGAGAGAGAGAGAGAGAGAGAGAAAGCTATACATAAGCACGTATGTGTGTATATGTATATGATATATATATATATATATATATATATATAGATATAGATATATATGCGTGTCTACTTCAAAAGACAGAAATACCAGAAAACTGACTTTCAGAATCCCAAGACAAAAAAGCCGACAACCTCAGAAAGCCGACTTCCTGGAACACCAACTTCCAACTCTAGGTAAGTAAGGAGTTGGCCACTATGTTGAACTTTGCCCCTTTAGCCCCATGGTAATGTGAACTCACAGGTGGTAAGTTGGGGGGGTGTGGGTTCCATTTGCTCTGATTTTAATTTTATTTTATTTTTTTGGCCAAATGGTTACTTACCTGGAATTCGACATTGGTCAACGATGTCGTTTTTTCTCAGGTTGTTAGCTTTCTCGTCTCAGGATTTTGAATGTTGGTCTTCTGGTCTGGTATTTCAGTCTTCTGAAGTAGACACTATATATATATATATATATATATATATATATATAAATTCACATTTCATTGGATGTCTTCTCATTGAAAACTTAATAGTAAAATGCAACTCAGGAAGCAGTAGCAAATTATTGGCTGCATAATAAGCATAGGACTTGTCCCCTGCAAGATCCATGATAGAGCTCAAAAGGGAATTGTGCTGTGTTGGGTCTTAGCAATTTGTTCATTGAGTTGTGACCCAATAATGTGTGTAGTCAGAAGGAACAATACACACACACACACACACACACACACACACACACACACATATATATGTGTGTGTGTGTGTGTGTGTGTGTGTGTGTGTGTGTGTGTGTGTGTGTGTGTGCATAAATTTACAAATAATTATCTTCATTTTCTAAGCCATCACCTGGAAGGGATGAAATTAAACATTTTTCATGTTGAGTTGATTAGACTAAGTAGAATTATTAGTAAAGATGAAGTTTTTTACAGGACGTTGAGTTTTTTACTAAATTATTCATAAATAGAGGATACCCAGAAATAGAATTAAGTTTAATCAAACACAAAATTATTAGCAAGAGAGAATTACAATTATCTCAGATTTCGATTAAGGGTATACAGTTTGGTAAACAAGCCAACAACGACTATGGGGAAGTCACATTATACAACGACAGAAGATGCACATTTCCTGCATCGCTTGCTGTCGATAGTCAGACTACTGAAACTATTATTAAAATGAACTGGAAGATAATTTTAGGAAATCCAGGAGATGTTCCACAATTTGTCTTTAAAAAGTCCCAAAATTCGAAGGTTCTAATTGAAAGGGACTTGGTCAATGACTACAGGCTAGGTATTGGAATGGACAGGACTTTTGCATGTGCCAATTGCAAGCAGTGCCATTACATTAGTAATGCAAGCTCCCTTTATTTTGAGCATATTGATTTTATTTACGAGTTTAAGAAAAGATTCAACTGTCATAGTAACTGCATGGTTTATGTAATTAAATGCAATGCATGTCCACAATTTTATATAGGTAAAACATACGAGAGTTGTGTTTTAGAATATGGGAGCATGTCAAGGCGATTAAAGATTCTGACAAGAAAAACATTCTAGCTAGGCATAGTATTGAATGTGGAAACTTTCATAAATGTCACTTCACAGTATTAGAGCAGGTTAACAGTAACAGTTTTTTTATTTAGTTCTAATAACATTTTAGAGGTTAGGGAATGTAATTGGCAGATTTATTTAAGGGCAGATCATTACCCCGGATTAAATGGGAATGCAACCTAAACTGTTTACTAAGGATGAAATTTATATGAATTTTTTTTGGATAGCATGAATTTTTTTATAAAGGCAAATATATATATATATATATATATATATATATATATATATATACACACACATTTAGTTGTTTTTAGTGTGGTTTAATGTGTTATAGGTTTTTAATTAATTTTTTTAAACTATTGATGGTTTGATTGATGATTTATGTGTTTACATGATTCAGGAGCGATATTTAAGCAGGGGCTGAAAAGTTTTCTGTAATGTTTCCGTAATGTTTCTGATGAAGTTCTCAGGTTGATTAAAAAGGAACAAAAGCACTTAATTATTGTTTCCTGAGTCTTTTTTCTACACTAGCAGTTTGCTTTGAAGCCTCCAGCAAAAGTTGTTAGTTTGTAGTATTTATTTTGCTTCAGCAACTCCAAATGTTGCAGTGAACCCGATATGTCTTCCACCCAGACAATATAAGCAATTAAGTTGTGAAATGTACTGCATGCACCTATTCTAGCAGTGCAAAGCCACATGCTAATAATAAATAAATAAATAAATAAATAACCCCCAGAAAATAGTACCCTTCCCTCTACACAGTGCCACTCAACATTGCAGATGTCAAATGGCTGACATCCATTGCACAACCCCAGCATAAAATATTGTTTCTCAAAATCACCATAAAAACAATGCACTGAAAGTGAAGCCACCTTATGCTTATGGTAAGGGGCTGCACAACAATTGTGTAGAATGTGTAATACGCTACCTTGACAGTTATTCATTTATTCATGTTCCAAAACCCACCTTATTATCTTGTCAAGGTCATGAGAGAGCCACAACCTACCCCTGCAACCAACAGGCATAAAGACAAAGAAACAATCCCTGAAGGGCCATCAGTCCATCATGGGATTCATAAGTGTACTATCTAAACAATAACGCTTCAAAAGACAACAAAAATTTGTTTTGCAGGGCTCATGACTCTCTACACCCTCTTGTTGGGACTCTGCTTCTGAACGTCTGATCTCTATATACACTGTCTCTGAGAGTACATAATCCTGGAAAAATGAAGAAAAAATGTTTCCTCATTTCTTGGTCAGAAGACTTTACAGCAAAGCACAACACCTGAAATAAAGCAAGTTCCATGGTACTGAGATGGAAAGAACAGAAGACAGTGATCTAACATAAGCAATACTGAAATTTAATCAGGAGAGCACACACACAAAAAATGCTATCAAGTCTTCTGCCAACTTTGGCCAGGTTGTGACTGAAAAGAGTTCAAGGACCAGTTCGCTAACCTAGTTAACAAATGATTGCATTAATAAATAAAAATAACACAGTGTTTCAGGAGACTGAGAAGAAACAATAGCATGTGAGATTTCGGTTCTATATAAACACCAAAAGAGACACACAGTGCATTTGATAACCCAGAGTCAGACTGTAAGGAAATTCTGTTTAATAGTTGTCCAGGAAGGGGATGGTTGTATAAACTAAGTGAAACACATAACTGAAATATATATCTCTCATTTGTCACAGTATTGGTGATTGCTATACTTTTTGTTTGGGGTTTTCTAGTTATTCTCTACAGTTTGTTGAACAGATTTACAAAAGAAAGAAAAGTTAAGTCAGAAACGAGTGCAAGAGTGTGGAGAATGCATGGCACAAAACACTACTATACAGACTATGAAGAGTAACCTTCTGAGAATCTGCCTGGTATCACCAGCAATTTATTTACAGTTCTTTCACAAAGGTTGGATTCATAAAAAATATAAATGTCTTATTCCTTAATGTCCCATGCAAGAGCTGTGAGTAACGTGTTAGACTTCATTCATTCAGTCATTCAGCTGGGTAAGGTGCAAACATACTTCTCAGCCTCTCAGCACAAGAAATCTGGACAAAGCCAAAAATAATGGAGGGGCAAAGACTGAAAAGTAGGGGCAGATTTTATATATTACTCCTATAAATGTAGAAAGTTGCTATAATAACATATTTTGCATTATTATATATTTTCTGAAGGATATGAAGTCTGAAAATCAAATGACTTCAATCCTCAACAATTTGCCAGAAAACCACAAATTTTATGAGGAATAGAACAAAAATGTGAGGCAAAAATCTGAACATTCTGAGCAAATCTGGACAATTGAGAGGTATGGATACAAATGTTACTAATCCAACAAGTTGAAGACGTTCACTTTGGCAAAACCACTAAATCAAAAAAAAAAAAAACACAAAGTCAAAGTTTAAGAAACACCAAAATAAACATTCCAGGGTTGTAACAAACCAACACTTTATTTAGGCAACCTCCTACCCATGTGTTGGCTACCACACCTACCTTCCCTTTCTGCCCTCTCTGATTGTGCCCCATGTCACCTGTGCAAATGACAGTGAATGTGCTCAGCCCACCGATGTGGCCTGTTTATGTGTCATCACCAAAATTGTGATCTATATTCCACCTGGTAATACACCTACTAGCCTTGAAGACTTCTTATCCTGGTGTTCTTCCACATACTCACAAGAAACCCTTATTCTGGGGGATTTCAACCTATATTAGTTTACCTGCTTATCAGAACCACCAAGTAATCTAATAAATATCCATGGCTACCAGCAGCTAGTCCAAATTCCATCTAGATGTGATAAAAAATCTAAAAGGGAATCCATCCTTGACTTGGTCCTAACTAACAACCCCACATTGTACCCCCATGCAGGCAGTCTCCCAGACACCTTAAGTGACCACAACATAATATACCTTATACATAGTCGAACAAGCATATGCAAAACCACTAACTATATATTCACTAGAAACACAAAAAAAATCTCTCCTGCGGTCCTCAATACTTTACTCTGTAACTGTGACTGGACAACCTAAAAACCCTCCCACTTGACCTTGCTGTTGCATATTTCAAGAAAACATTTCTACAACACCTAGACACTGTCACTCCATTGCGCAAAATCAAGGTTAGAACCTCTACAAATCCCTGGCTCAGTAAAGAAACCAAACAAATCCTCAAATCCAGAGACACCGCCTGGCTTTACTAATAAAAAGAACCAAATTTAGCACCAAGATGAAGGCACTGGTCCCTAGTACATAGTTTAAAATTCTTTAATTAGAACAATCCACAACACATAATGTTTAGTGCTTATATCAATACATATTGACTTCATCAGAACAATCAGAATTATTCACATTCCGTTTAAACAGTATCCAGCCAAACCTGATAAAACACATAATTGTTACAAAGGTATTAAAAATATTTTATATAAGAACTGAAACATATTCAAGGCTAATAATGACATTTACAAAATGGTTGGGGACAGACCTAACTTTTCGACTAAAGTCGGGAAAAATATGAAAACTATACTGGAGGGCAACCAGTTAAGTATAGAAGACAATGGAGAAGTGGGAACTAAAGCTTGTGGTAGGTGCAACCAATGCAAATTTATTTTAAAAGTACCATCTGTTATTTTATCTAACTATGCGAGCAGCAACATTTTTTTTTAAAAAGAGTAATTGTGGTACAAATATAATAGTTTACCTTGCTAAGTGTAATACCTGTACTGCTTTTTATATAGGTAAGACTGAAAAGGCATTGAAATCCAGGATATATGAACACTCATATGATATAAAAAATAAAAAAAAAACCAGCGCCCTCTATAGACCCAGCAAGGCATGTGATCATTTTTATGGTTTTAAATTTGGCATTGTAGACCAGGTACAGATTAATTTAAGGGGGTGTGATTGGAAAAATATACTAAACAAAAAAGAAATGATGTGGCAACTACGGTTGGCAGCTAATACACATCCAGGTCTCAATGATTTTGCTTCAATCACAAATGTATTGAAAGAAAAGGCAACTAAAGTTTAACCACCCTTTTAATATAAAGATATTTTTACATTTTAATATTACAATTTTGGTAATTTATTGGATGGAGGGTAAAAACTTGTTACACTTTTAATTCATGTTTATATATACATATATATATATATATATATATATATATATATATATATATATATATATATATATATGTTTTAAGTTTTTTTAAAACAAAAACTTTGTTTTTTCATGTAACAGTATTTTGCAATGCTATTCTTGTTACTACTTCTTAGGAATTTAATTGGTATTGATTGACATGTTATGTGTCCTATCTGGTTTGGCTCTATACTATTTAAATGGACTGTGAATAATTTTGATTGTTCTGATGAAGTCAATGTGTATTGATATAAGCGCTAAACGTTATGTGTTGTGGATTGTTCTAATTAAAGAATTTTAAACTACGTTCTAGGGACCAGTGTCTTCATCTTGGTGCTAAATTTGGTTCTTAGTGTTGTTTTATAGCACCAACCACATATATATATATATATATATATATATATATGTATATATATATATATATATATATATATATATGTATATATATATATATATATATATATATATATATATTTATTTTTTTTTTACTATCAAAAAAATGAAAGAAACATAAAGCCTAAGTACCAAGAACTCCGCAACCGTGCCAAAAAATGCATTAGGCCGGACAAAAAGTCCTACTACACGACATTACAAACTAAATACCAACACAACCCCCCAAAATTTTGGAAAAATGTAATCCAGCTATTAAAACCCACCGAAAAGGCTACCTCCAAACCAACCACCCCTGACACTAAATTTCCCATCGAAACACAATTCAATTCCCAATTTGTGAACTCAATTCTATCCTTAGTATCACAGGACAGTTCCTTACTCACTATCCCCCCAACACAAATAACACTAATGCAAGCTTTACCCTCAAAACAGTTTCCACCACTTCAGTCAAAAGCATGCTCTCCAAACTAAAAACCTCATCAACAGCAGCCAACCTACTCCCCAGCTATTTCTTGAAACTCACAGCAGATGCTATTGCTATCCCAATCTCCACTCTCATAAACAGATCAATTGTTGAAAACTATGTTCCCAAACTCTGGAAAATATCCTATGTTACACCCATACATAAAGGCGGGGCCTCCACTGAACTTAATAACTACAGACCCATTGCTTTACTCTCCCCCCTGTCCAAAATCCTAGAAAAATGCATCCATACCCAGGTGCTAAAATATCTCCTAGACAGCTACATCTTATCACCTACTCAGCATGGTTTCAGACCTACCCATAGTACCACTACAGCTCTCCTCTGCTTCACAGACACAGTAAACCATCTCAAAAATGAAGGCCTACAGGTGTCAACTCTTTTTTTGGATATGTCCAAAGCATTTGACACAGTCTCGCACTGAATCCTGCTAAACAAACTAAACCAATATCACCTATCAAATTCCACTCTTACCTGGTTCCAAAGCTACATAACTGACAGGTACCAAGCTGTGAAATGGGAAAATTCTCTCTCTCCTCAGCTGCCCATAACTATAGGAGTCCCACAGGGTTCTATCTTAGGACCACTACTATTCACAATCTTCACAAATGACCTCCATACCTCCACACAGCATGCATCTATCATTCAGTATGCAGATGACACTACCTTAATCTGTGCTGCACAAAACATTCCCACCCTCCTGCAAACAACTCAACTAGCATTCTCTGACGTTGAAAACTACCTTACCAAAGCCCAACTTATCCTCAATCCAAAGAAAACTCAGCTTATGATTATAACCGGTTCTAACAAAAACACTGATAACAGTCAATTCCCTATCTACTCCACAAATGCTACTCCAGTCACTCCAGCGGTACAGGCTAAGTTAATGGGAATAACCATAGACTCCCACCTAAAAGTTGATAGTCATCTCAACTTAACTATTAGAAAAGTACATGCCAAACTGGGATCACTCTACCGTATCAAACCATTTCTTACCAACAACACAAGATCAGCCATTGCTCGCTCCCAACTTCTATCCACCCTACTCTATGCATCTCCCATTCTGACTAATCTCAACAAAACTGAACTAAGCAAAATGGAAGCCTGTTATAACAGAATTGCCCGCTTTGCTGCAAATTGCTCATATAGAACTCATCACTGCACTGCTTTGAGACAGCTCCACTGGCTTGAACTACCCAACCTCCTAGGCTACAATCAGCTCTGCCTCTGTCATTCAATCTATTACCTCCCCAATAAATGTCCTGCCCTCAGAAACCTAGTACAACATCACTCAGCCAAAGGCCTCTTAGATCATCAAGCAAACTACTACTAGAAGTCACCAACCACTACAATAGCTTTGGAGATGCACTATATAGTAGTTCAGTGGCGAAAAAATGCAACTCTGTCCCCACTAGCATTCAAAACACATTGTCCAAAGCCTCCTTTAAAGACCTCATCAGGCAACATCTCAAGCAAAGTTGGCAGTGCCATGATTGCTCCCCAGGCTAGTGAAAGCGGATAAGGTACACATACTAAACCTAGAGTACTTGATAATAGTTTTCAATCTTACTCACAAACACTGGCTAATCTACAATGTATGTACTGTACCTGTGTACTATGTATGTATTCTACCTATGTTCCAAATTTCAGCTGTACACCACAAATCTATTAATTACCTTTATTTTTAAATTAATATTTTGTTGTTTGTTCTCTCCACTGTAACTGTTGATGTGATGCATACCACTGTAAAAACATGTCTTTTGTAATTTGTGTGTATACAGATCATGACTAAATAACTAAATGTATCTGTAATTTTTCTATGTGGCACTTTTCTCCCCAGGCCTCTGCTGAAAAAGGGCCTTTTTGGCTCAGTCAGACAAACCCCCGGTTAAAATAATAAAATAATAATAATTATGTGTGGTAATTTATGATGCATGGCATAGCTAATAAACACTGCAAAACCTGGGTGTGTTAACACATTCATCAGTTTTATTCTGTGTTGTCCATGTCATGATCCCAAGTTGTGTATCAGCTATACCTGTTTCCTAATGCCTTTACATACTGGGCTTGCCTCTGCCTCACAGCAGGCACCACTGCAGCTGGTTTCAATGACAACTTCTTCCCTGACTCCTTCTGTGCTGCCTCCACAGTTCTGTCTAACAGTGCTATGAAGTTCCCACATTGTAATGACTTTAATAGCGCTGTATTGTTTAGCGTTGTGCCTTAACAAAAGTTCAGTGATATTCCATGTCTGAGACAGTGTGATGTCATATTCCATCTCCACCATGGTCTGTTAGCTACAGATTGGGGTCACGAGCCATGGTTTCAAGGTATAGCCTGCATTACCTGCAACACACACCAGTGGACACCATTGTGAGAGGTCAATTCCCTTCATTCATGGAAACAGCATATTGAGGTGTTGTGGATTTCAATGTATGCACCTCCGAACTAGATGACCCAATGGGAAGTGACTACATACAAAACAAGAAAACAAGACTATAAGTTGCATGTGTGCCAGAATTTGAGAATCATGGAAATGACCAAAATGGTGTCCGCACACATACACACACACACACACACACACACACACACACACACACACACACACACACAGTCACATTGTATATAATACCATGGCACTGCATACCAGTTGGCAGCTGATGGAGTAGAAAACCTTGCAGCTGATATAACTAACACCACATGGAGCAACCGAGGCCTTGATGGCAATGTGGGTGCAGTCAAGGCCCCGAGGACTTTAGGGAAATGTGCTATGTCCCCTGCATTGTGCTATTCCTCACCTGTGTTGACTCTGATAACCATATATGCTCTATTGTATAACACAACATCATGCCAAGAAACTGGAGTAGGATTTGCAAGGCTAATGTCTGTGAATCTCCTAATGCATCCTGCCTATCAGGTACTGAAATGCTCCACAAAACTTTGTGTGCACTGACATAGGCATTTAACTCAACCCACTCAACACAGGTGAGGAGTACCACAGGGTTCAGTCCTGGGGCCTCTCCTGTTTGGTATCTACTTCTCTGAAGTGCAGGCTAACACAGAAGGTCTTTGGCTAACAAAGTTTGCAGATGACTGCAAACTAGGAGCCATAATCGAAACTCCTAACGATGTGGACAAACTACAAAAGGGCCTCACTGAGACAGATACCTGGTGTCAAAGCCATGGCCTGAAGCTCAATGCCAAAAAGTGTATTGTCATCCCCTTTGGTAAAAACTCTGTACCCATGAACTACCACATAGCTGATAGTCTACTTAATGCTGAAAATGTGATAAGAGACCTTGGGACACAGGTGGTCAGTAGTCTCTCCTTTGATAATCACATCGCCACAGTGGTCAGGAAATCCTTCTATGTGGCTCATCTCATCACAAAAGGATTCTCATCCAGAAAAAAAGAGTTCATTGTTCCCCTCTACTCATCACTCATTAGACCCATTATAGAATACAATGCCCCTTTTGGTATGTACCTCACAAGACATCTACAACAACTGGAAAGACCACAGAAATACCTCACAAAGAGGATTACTGGCCTCAAACAGATGCCCTACACAGGCCGTCTCAAAAAACTACAGCTTTACTCCATCGCATATCACCTACTCAGGGGCAATCTCTGCCTAACATACAAAGCCATGTCAAACCCAGAGCTGTTGGAAATGCTCCACTTAAAGAAATCCCAATCCCTCCGAGCTACACGCTCTAGGGACCTAAACCTTGTCACCACAATAAGCAGAACATGCTGGGAGGATAGATTCCTGTCCCAGAGACTTCACATACTCTGGAACAGACTACCTATCTATGTCAAACAGAGCTCCTCATTAGCACTCTTCAAGAAAAATCTTGATGATTGGACGGGAAATGGGAAATTCACCCCAGGGATCACTTGTGTGGCTCTGCTAGACAGGGGCACAGGAAAATAATTTTCTGGGTGGCGAAAGCCACGGTACATTTTTTTGCTAGGCTTATATAGGCCCTAGGACCAATAGCCTAGTACCTACCTATGAACCCACTTTATTCCATTTGAGGGCAGTATAGGTTTATTAACTTGATACTAAAAGATGTGATCTCTGACTTCCTCCAACATCCTAGCCATCAATCTGGCTACCACATCCACCTCCCATAACCCTTACCCCACAGTAACATTGCTATTCCCACTCAGTGTGCCCCACTCACCCTGTGCAAATAATGATGATGACGATGGTGACTGTGTTCTGTATAACCCTCTGGCCTTTGTAGATGTGGTAATTTCTGATTCATGGTATGGCCAATCAAAATATTGTACTCCATAGTCTGGGTGTGTTAATGCAGTCATCAGTTTTATTATGTGTTTCTTTGTTAGTGGCACTATGTATTGTACCTGGATCTGCCTCATGGAGGGCTGCTACAGATGGTTCTTTGACAATTCCTTCCTGACTTCTCCTATGCTGTTCCCACATGCCTAACTGGCAATGCTACGATGCTCCCATGTTATAACTTTTTTCATATCACTGTATTGTACAGAATTGCACACACAAAGAATATCTTACTGTAGGTCTATACTGAACTTCACCAACAGATGTATCCAAGCAGAGAAATTTAGTCTTCATGAGTCCAAACACAAGTTCAATGATGTTCTGTGTCTGTGAGAGCGCAGTGTTATATGCCATCTCTGCCATTGTCTGGGTGCCACAGATAAGAGTCATCAACCATTGTAAATGGTCTACTGCCATTCATTGAAACAGCATATCAAGGATGCTGGGGGTGGCAATATGAGGACCTACCAGCTAGATGACCATATGGAAAGTCATCCTCACAAAACTTTGATATATTTTTTACAGTTGTTAGATGTGAGAATCATTGGAAGCACCTGGATATCACACTTGTGCATTGAATATAATATCCATTGCACTGCACACTATCAAGCAACTGTTAGAAAGAAAGTAATTTGAGTTGATTTACCTGATAAAATCCATGGCAGGTAAGGCCATGATGCAATGTGGTTGCAATCAGTGCTCCCCTGGACCTCAAGGAAAAAGGCTACAACATAGAATGCCTACATATTGGTGGTTCTCTCCACTGCTGATCACGAAAACCAGATATGCTCCTGTACATGCTACAGTATCACTTCAAAGACCTGGTATAAACTTTGCAAGACTGATGTCTATGAAACTACTAAAGTATCCCCTTTCAGATGCTGAAAGGTCACCATATCAAGGATTGTTAATGCAATATAATCCTTTGTGTCCCCTGAGATAGGCATTCCACACATCCCTCTTGATTTAATGTGAGAGTGGCACATATCATTTAACTCCAGTATGGTTTGCCTGTTGACAGAGCAGCATACAATGATATTTTGGCTGTGGAATTAATGATATGTTAGCCACCAGTGGGCCCATATGCCATGTAAAGGATTATGGTACACAGCATCGTGGACTCAGGCTCTAAAGGAGATGACAGACACATGCTGCTCTGCCAGTGCTGACACTCTACTCCAGGCATCATAACATGAGTGAAGCTTCTTTATACTGGAAAATGCTGGTGTACAGAACAGATAATCACCATGGCTCAACACATAACTTTCATGTGTTTCCAAATCACAACACCATGTTTGATTTTTATAATTTTCATATGCACTGGCTCTCATTCAAACATTGGCACTCATCTGCATGCCATTATGTGGACATTTGCACATGATACATGCCACACTATTTCTCCAGGAGTGGGCAAATGCTACATGTGTCTTTGAATAACACACTCCCTAAGTACCATCCTTCACCAAGCTGCTTCACATAATGCTGTGTGCTATACATTTTTGAATACCCCCCTCATTTCTTACCGGTACTTAAGGGTTTGTTCAGCTACTACTTGGGGTTAGTTTTTATGAATGTAGGAACATAGAAACAGTACTAGGCAAATGATTATAGGAATTATAAGATGCCTAGTCAGATTTACCTTTAAGTAACTACACTTTAAAGTTCTTTCCACTGTTTAAAAGCACTTAATGGTACTTACCTCCCTAATTGAGCACAGCTGCTCATGATAACCTGGTGTACATTTATGTCTACCATCCAATTATCAAGACTAGCATTAATGGAAGTCAAAGCAGTGCTTTCCTTGACTTGTAGTGGTGATTTATTCCACGGACAGGTAATACTTTGAGTTAGGAACCTATCTATCCATCGCGTCTTCTTTATTTGTTAGTGTAGACTTAGATCCTTAGTGCAGGTGTTTGTAGAGCCACTGATTTTGCAAATAAATAGGAAGTCAGATAGGACAGAGTTTTTCATGGCTCGAAAAGTGAGACCCAGGTCACCACGGAGCAAGTGGCAGACATTTGAGTGCTTACCTATCAGGGTAGTTGAACGATTTCATTTTCTTAGTTAAAAAATGCTGTGGCCTATCCAGTTGCTCGACATGGTTGGATTTGTTCATATCAAAGGGGGCACTTTATTCAATGATGAATTAACTACATGAAACAGATTAAACACAATACAGGCAACCCCAATGGATATGATAAAAATGCAAAAGTCTGTGGTTGCAAAAATTTCCAGCATGATAAACTTGTACCAAATGCAGAACAAATGAATGTAGTATGCTTAAGTGAGTCCTGCTCCAGTAATGGGACACTTAAGTGAAACTGAAAAAGTAACATACATGTAAAGGAAGTGGGTGATGTGGAGAGGGAAGATCCCCAAAACCTCCTTCACCCACTTATATAATATAAGCTACTCTGAGGTTGCACAACCTTGGGTATGTTATGAACTTTCACTTAAATACTCCATCACTTGAGTGGGTGCCATTGAAGTTCACAGTTGCCTTCCCAAAAGTCATTATCAGCAGTGTTTTCAAGAGGGACACAAAAGGGTTATAGGCAAAGACTGATGAAACCGAGAACAAGATGAAAAGAAACAAAGTATGGTTGCTTGGAATGCAGAAGGACATACGAGGTAGTAACTTCCTGCACTGACTTATTGATACAACTTCATTATCTTTTGAAGCTAAACCACTTTCAACTTCCTACTCCCAAGAAACTTATCTTCAAGCCAGAAAACTGCCCCATCTAAAAAACGTATTTCAGCCATACAGCAGCAACAGAGCACTATGCTCCAATAACAAATCGCTCCTAGCTGTAAGCAAATAGAACATTCTGCAGGAAGCGCACTCTACTCTTACTGCTTTACAAAATTGTGGAACAACATTCCACTCAGCTAGAACTGTCAGGCAATGACAAATGCTTGAACGCCTACTAAACCAGTATTTGTAACACACCTGTCACTGCTCTTGTTCTACACCTGGTTAGCTCCTAGCCAGGTACACTTCTTAAGATGCACGACTTCTGTCAAAATCGTATCTCCTCTTTACTGACTCATCCCATGAAACATTATAGTACATTTCCTTTCTCTCACTATATTTTTATTTCTTTTTCTCTCTGCTACTTTTTTCTCTTCCACAAGTACCACTATTTTGTTAATAAGAATCCAAAATACAAATGCAATTATTTTCTTATTGTTTTTTTTCTTTGCTACGGCCAAAATGAAAATGCAATGATTTTCTTGTTTTCTTTTCCTCCAGCCGCATATTGTAATTGTGCAATCTCTTTTTCCTTAATCTTCTGTATATCTAACCATATTGTATGTTATACCTCTCAAGTGTACCTTTTTACAAGGAACGTTCCTATTTGGGGTCTTAAAACATTCATTTTCCTCAAAGTTCCACGTGGAAAGTATACGTCACGCATTCAGTGTTAGTAATTTTCTTAACTGATATACATGGTAAATAGAACTAAATCATACTAATTCATTAAAACAACTATTATATAATTAAAAATATCAAATTTCAACCATCCAATTAACTTACTAGATGAAGTTGTTAATGAGTTGTTAGTGAGTGTTCCACATTTTGCCCATTTGTTTCACACTATGGAAGGTAGTGTTCCTCATTTTAGAGATGGAAGGTTTGACAGCTATGGTGTATGTTTACAAGTATATGTAAACAAAATGTATATTTTTTTACAATGTCATACATGAAAATGTATAGTATATATATCTATGTATGCAAACATGGAGCTTTTCTCTCTGGGCCTCTGAAGAAAAAGGGTATTTATTCCCAGTCATACTTTCCAGTCAACAAAGGCAAACAAATAAATTAATTATTCATCATCGTCATCATCATCATCATCACCTTCACCCCATTTTCCATGTTTACGCACAGAACCACCCACCTACTTTCTTCTACAGTCATATCAATCTTTTCCCTATTTTACTTCAGATCCACCCTCATACCTTCTTTGACAGTCAGACCCACCTGTCTCAAATCTTCTCCCACCCAGTCAAATTAGCTCTTGGCTGGATGCTTTTGTCTCCTCTTCCCTTCTTCCTGTCTTCTCCAAATCAGCTTTATCCAATTATCTTCTGCTTTCCTACATGTCCCTGAACCACATTAATCTGTTCTCTTTGACCTTCTCTGTAATTGAAGCCAAGTTGGCTTCTGCTCTAATGTCTTCACCTGTCTCACAGTCCGCATTCTTCTACCCTTATTAGATACTTCATCGTCATGCCCTCTAGCTTTCTCAGCTGCTATTCCTTCACTGCCCACCTTTCTGTGCCATACAGAAGCACTGGTAGCACCACTATTTCATACACCTTACTTTTTCCGTTTTTTGGCATTCTTCTATCCCACACTACCCATGACACACAGTGCCAGTTGGCTGCAGTGCCTCTGGTTCTAAACTGCCCTCCTCATTCAGACTTCTCTTCTCCTAGGCTACCTGTCCCAGACACTTGAAGCTGTTAATCTGTTCCATTGTTTTCCCTTCTATCTCAGTTTGAACCTTTTTTTCTGATTTCCACATTTGTTGCAGTGAACACTGTCTTGTCTGTAATCAGTTTCATTTTATGTGCCTTCAGTTTTGCATCCCAGTCCTTTATCATTTACTGAAGTTCTTCTTCAGAGTCTGCTTGCAGTGTCACATAATCTGCATACAAAATCTTTGTTGATTTGTCCCTTCAACCTATTTGATGATGTAGTGCATCACTAGTATGAACAGGAATGGTTCAGAGCTGAGCTTAATGTATACCCACTCCAGCAGGGGATACCAGTGAGTCCAAACACTGTTCATACTTTTGTTGCTGCACCCTCTTTTATAACCCTCACCAATTCTACCAGTGTTTGCAGGACTTTGTACCAGGATAGCACAGCTAAAATCAGTTTTCATGGAATTTCTTCAAGTGCTTTCTCCAAGTTTAGGAATGCCCAGTTGAACTCTTTCCTCATCTCCAGCTTCTTCTGCATTCTCTGCCTTATTGCAAACACTGGGCCAGTAGTTCTGCACCCTGATCTGTATTCAAACTGCTCATCTCCCATCTTGCTTTCTCCAACTTGTTTGAAGTTTGTTCATTTGGAGGTAATCAAGATGAAACATAGGATCTAGCAACCAGCATCCATCCAGGCCAGGTCCCTTTCCCTCACCACCTTGTCTTCAAGTTATCAAAATAAAGAGATAATCATGACAAAACATAAACTCAGCCCTCAAGGCCTAACTTATATAACGTCATGTCTGAAAATGTTCTGGTTAATTGGAATGCAATGAAAGAAAGAAGTGTTTTTCCTGCAGTAGAGGAAGCAGTTAAATTCTCTGCTTGGGTGCCTTCTGTGTGAAGTTTGCCTGTTCTCACTGTGTTCTTGTGGGTTTTCTCCAGATACTCCAGTTCCACCCACATCCTAGAGACATGTAGTAGGTGGATTGGTAACTCCAAATTTCTCATAGGTGTATAAGATATAAAAACAAGGCCCAGCAGTCTACTTCCTTTCCCTACTTGCCAAGTAAACTCTATGGATGTCTATGGGTGTTTATGAGGTAGTTTTAGGAGTCAGAAGTGACTCAATAGCACTGGATGAATGAGAGAAAAGGTGAGGGATCCCAGATATCAGGAACTACTCCAGTTTCCAGATCATCCATATTACTTTGGGAATGGCATGTTGAATTATATAATTATCTTTCTGAAGCTGAGCTCTCTTTAGCCTATTTATTAATGACTTTGTACTCCAGTCAATCACCTCCATCCCACCAGTGTTGCCTTCCTGATCCCTAAAGAAATTATTTAACCTGCTCATTTCTCAATATTGCTAATACGGTCCTTTTCTAATTATCCAGAAAATGCAACCAAATGGGTATTTCCCATCCTTCAGCACCATGTAAGTCTCTTACAAGAGAAGAATTCCTACAGGAATGTAGAAGTCAAATGTAAAGTGAGAACAAGGTCATTTTCTACTGCCATTGAAATATGAAACCATTACACTCCCTTTATCAGCATACTAGAGTCTGCACTGTAGATAGGATATGAAGGAACAATTTCAAGAGAACAGCTTATAGGCTGACACAAGGCCATTTTAAAATGTGTAACTAAAAGATAACAATATCATTGAAACAGCTGAGAAAAAAATAATTTCTATCATGAAAGTTAATTGTTTAAAGTATATAAAAAACACATGTAATTCTATTTATAGCAATGGAACACAAACAATAGCAACATTTATCATTATCATTATATGCCTGGTGTCCTTAACATGAGAGGTAGAAGCTTCTGAACGCACGCGTCCTTTGATCTTTGATATCAACCAAAACTCCATAGTCGATATGGAAAAAGAGAGAGATGTGAACTGTTCTGCAGAAGGTTTAGACACAAAGTAATACATTTATTGAGTGTGATACTAAAGAAGAATATATCATAAGATCAGGGGTCCAGGGAAGTAAATATTGTGGGAAGAAATATCCAGGGATATGTTATGGCTAGGCTTGTATAGGCCCTAGGGCCGATAGCCTAGTACCAACCTATGAACCTATGAACCTATGAAAGCCCCATTCTACAAAGTATCTAGCATCTTGATATTGGCGGGATTGGGGATGCATAACTAAAAGCAAATGAACTAGAACAATCCCAGGTAGTTAGTAACACGTCCATTTTGCTTAAATATGGAATTATTCAGAAACAAAATGTAAAAAGTAAAAAATAGTATTATTCATAAACAAACTGTAAAAACATACTGTATAATTCATCCACAGAGGTAATAATTGTTTCCTGTTCAAGCACACTGATTATGTGACACCACCATTGCCTCCTTCATACAATATTACAGGTGTTACTATGGGAAAGGGGGTGATTTTTTTTTACTTCATTTAATTATAAACCTATAAAAATCAGCTTCAGGCTGTAAGAAGAGAATATATTTTGCTTCAAATTTCATTTCAATCAATTATTCCATGAATACAGTCATAGGAAGAAACATTTCACAACACACATACATACCCACAAGCACACATTGCCAAGACCATTTAAACAAAGCTCCTCGATTACTGACTACACACCTGTTTCTCTAATGAAAGTAAAACTGAGGATCTCCAGAGCTTATATTTTAGTCATAAAAGGTGAACTCCTACATAGTTTTCCAACTTTTCAATTGAATTTAGCAGTTTTTCACTCAACAAAGGAAGAAGATTCAGAAACAGCTGCAAGAATTGGCCCAAGAACTTCAGCTTACAAAGCACAATAGGCTGATTACAATACATAAAAATAAAGACCAGCCTGCAAAGTTCAAAATAAAGTTAAGAAAGTGTCTGGTAGAAGTATAATTCCCTGCACAGTGTCTTGCAGACAAACCGACAGGAAATTTATCAGCAGTTATTTGAAGTGGCTGCGGTAATAAAATAACTCTACTAAGGCAACATAACCGGATGTAACTATGAAAAACACAGATTGTCCCATGAAATGTATTGTAAGCACATAACTTTTCACACGGAGAAGCACTCAAAGTCCCTGTCTGACTTTGGATAAACAAAGAAACACAACTCCCTCAAATACTTTTTTCACATAAGAAATGCCTTCTTAAATACTAACTGTCATATGTATAAATAGCATGCCCCTTTACTGCCCAACAAAATAAAAAAAAAAAAAATCATATAAATTTGATGCAGGAATTCATGTAGTTCAGGAGAAATAGTGAGTTTCTATAGCTCTTACAATGTAGCAGAATGAGTGTGTGTGTGTGTGTGTGTGTGTGTGTGTGTGTGTGTGTGTGTGTGTGTGCCTGCATTTACACATCTTGTGATAAAACCTGGCTTTTCAGGGGCTTTGTCAGTATGTGTATGTATGCGTGAAAATATCTGTAGACACACATGAAATTTGTAGGTACATACAAAGCATGTCTGGGAAGCAGTAGAAAAGAAGAGTTAAGGGGTCTATATTATATCCTCGAATGCTTAAAAAAGCGAACGCTGATTGATCGAACTTATTTTCGCGAAACTGCAAAATATCGAAGCAGCAGAAACTCAAATTTTTTCCTAGGGAAAGAATTCGGTTGACCGTTTCTGTTGCTTCGGTATTTTCAGTGTTATGGTGGAAAGTTACCGGTCGGATTCAGGTAAGTGTGCGATTGTGTGGATGTGAGGGTTAGGGCGGATTTAAGTGAGTTAGGGTTAGGGAACGGGTGAGGTGAGTGTGCGATAGTGACGGACCTTAGGGTTAGGGTTTGGGTTAAGGTAAGTGGGTAGTTAGTGGTGTGTGCATAGTTTAGTGTAGGGTTAGGTATCAGATTTTAGGTGTATGTGTGTGGATTTCTGTTTGTTTGGTATGCTTGTGTTGTGTGTATGTGTTTTGGATCAGCAATTTTTTTCCCTGGGAAAAAAATCGCTGATCTGACAGTTCGAGATTGTAAGCTTTCACTTAAATTAGGTCGATCAATCAGCGTTTGCTTTTTAAGCGTTCGATGATATAATATAGACCCGAGTTAAGTAATTGTCTTTCAAAAATAAGTCATAAAATACATCGCAGAACATGTATTTATTTATTTATTTATTTACATATGTTGACCGAGAGTGTCTGACTGGATGTAGGTCCATTTTCAGCGGAGGCCCAGGGAGAAAAGCTCCACAGTTAAAATATACAGACAGTAGTTAAATTGGATTTACATAGCGATTAACAATTTGATTAACATAGCAATTAATTACAAATATAAGTTACACTAGAAGAACATAGTACATCAATAGACAACTAGAATCTTTATCTGTGACGTACATAACAGACATTAACAATTGTTACAATAAGAAGTTCCTGCTGTATAATAAGTAGCAGGCTTATGAGCATTTGAGCTTGCTATAATCAAGGTAGTTAGTGGGGTGGAAAGAAAGGTAATGGTTGGATGGAGTGGATGATATTAGAGTGGGAGTTGCAAGGGCATAGCCAGCATGTTTTTAGGTGCACTTTTAGTAAAGTTTTGAAGTGGGTGCATGATGGTACAGAGATAATTGCGGCTGGGAGCGAGTTCCATAATTTGGCTACGGTGCAAGAGAATAGTGCTTCACCAGCAGAGTTATTGGCTTTAGTGATCTGCAAGTGATTTTTGTTGCTGGATCTTAGTGGTCTGGTGGTGCGATAGGGTTGGAGTAGATTCTGGAGGGATGGGACATTTAGTGGATGGTTTACTAGTTTGTGGGCGAGTGAGAGTTGATACCATTGAAGGAGGTGAGGGAGTTCAAGCCAGCCAAGTTCAGCAAGTGAGAGACAGTGGTGACTATGGTAGGATGCCCCTGTGGCGAATTTGGTGATTTTGTTGTAGCAGGTCTCTAGCTTGTTTAGATCGCATTGCCTTAGGTTGGTAGATATTGGAGAGGCATAAAGTAGGGTGGAGATAAGGTGGGAATTTGCTACTGAAATCTTTGCTGCTTTGGTGAGAAGTTGCTTATTTCTGTATAATGCTCCTATTTTTTTTGTGGACTTTTTTTATGGTCATGGATATGTGAATGTCAAATTTTAGTTTATTGTCTATTTCCACTCCTAGCAATTTGGTGTGTTATGTTGGGTGTATACTGGTGTTGTCTTTGGCTGTGATGTTAAAATGAGAGTTGTTTTGAGTATGTTTGGTGGGTTGGAAGATGAGTAGTTTAGTTTTGTTTGGGTTGAGTATTAATTGGGCATAGGATAACCAAGTTTCAACAGAGGAAAAGGCTTCCTGCGTGACTTTTTGCAGTTTGGGTAGGGACTGGTCTGAGTAGGTGATGGCTGAGTCATCTGCATATTGTATGAATGTGCCATGTTTGGTGGCAGAGGCTAGATTATTGGTGAAAATAGAGAAGAGTAGGGTCCAAGGATGGATCCTTGTGGAACTCCTATAGAGACAGGTAGTTGGGGAGATATGTCATTCTGCCATACAACAGATTGTTGGTGGTCAGACAGGTAACTCTGAAACCAGTTGGTGACTGATTGAGAGAAGTATAGGTTATTGAGGACAGAGATGAGTTGTTTGTTTGGGACAATGTCAAATGCTTTAGATAGGTCTAGGAAAGTAGCAGAGGAGAGATAGCCATTGTTTTTATGCTGAAGAATAGTGTTAGTAAAGGAGAGTAAGGCAGTGATGGTGCTATGGTTTGGTCGGAAACCATGCTGAGTATTGAAAAGGAGGTTGTTAGTAAGGTAAGGTTGTTAGTAACATCTAGATTTCCAAAGCTTCTTGGGGCTGGTAGCCCCCACACCAATGGCTGTATAAGTGAATTTTGACACAAGCTTAGTAGAGGAGCCCTATTGTCAACTTGTGTGCTGAGCCCCACCTAATCTAAAACTGTCCCTGCTCAGAGATATGTACATAAAGTCTCTAAAGCTTGTGTGGGGGCTCTGGACAATGCAGTTATTATTTCTTTAACTGTCCTCAAAAATCAGACCTCAGATTACACACTGTAACTTGTCTGGAGGAAATGTACTGCCTAAGAGCAAAATGTAATCATTTTTTAATTTCCTTATAATCTCACAGTTAAATATTGAGATGTGATATATATCTTTTGAGGTGGGGGGGGGGGGGTAAGGAGGCAGGTTGTGTATATATGGACAACAACAGGATGGACTATATCACCATGACCAAATAGACACTAACCACAGGCATGATTTATGTATCCTTATAAGCATCTGCTTTCCCAGTTTATTAGAAACTACACTTTTGACAGCTTTATCTCTTCCTTGAAATAAAACAATGAAGACTGAATTCATTTCCTTAGTTATGATTTTTGTTCAGGCCATCACTAAATCAAAAGATTAGAAAGCTGTAAAATGCATCTGAGTATAACACCCCCTTCATAGCTTCATAGGGGATTAACAGCCCTCCTGGCTCTAGTTTAATTCAATTATTTCTTCCACAGTTATTATTGGGCAGTCTTGGCTAGTTTTGGTGTATTGAAAAGATGGTGAAAAAAACTGAAGAATATACTGGAAATTGATATGCAGGTTAACACTTAACTGTAATTAATTCCTTTGCTGTTAGCAACACTGATGCACTGCAATGAAAAGTTTTTGTGACAATTTTAGGTAGTGATGTTTACTTAATTCATCTATCAATATTCTCATAAGTTTAAAAAACAAGAAAACCTAATTTGAATGGTGTTAGAAGTCCAGGTTGGGTAAAGCCAGGGGACACTGGTTGATGCAGTGAGAGCTGGTGGGCAGCAGGAGAACATTATGGAGTCCTTAGCCCAGGTCCCCATTTCAGCTAAGGTAAGCCCTGAGTCCTGGAAGTTCTATGATGTGCCTGCTATTCTGTGAGCATTCCCTTGGAGAGTTTGCACTGTATGGTTGGCATTAACTAGTAATCTATTACCAGATATTCAAGAAAGATTATATGGACAGACGGAAACTGCTATGTAGATTAACATTTAACTGGAATTAATTATTTTGCTGTTAGTAACACTGATGAACAGCATTGAAATGTTTTTGTGATAATTTTAGAAAGTGATTTTTACTTATTCAGACCCGCGGTGGTGGTGCTGCGGTAGCATTGTCGCCTCACAGTAAGATGCTGTCCGGTTTGATTCTCAGCTTGAGCGTCTTCTGCGTAGAGACATGCGTGAATGGGCGTATCTTCATTGAAGGTTGCATGTCAGGGCTGGTTACTCGGCACGTAAAAATCAACTACCAATCATTAGCGGACCTGAGTTCAGCTGTGGTGACCCCTAACTGGGAAAAGCTGAAAGACACAACAACAACAACCTACCAATACTCTCATAAGATAAAATATGTTAATGGGCATGCTATCCTTAGGCAGTGTTAAATTATAATACAAGTTCAGAAAAACTTTTATTTCATCATAAATACTATAATTTATTTAAACTTTGATGTTGTTTTATTATTTTGGCCACTTCAGTCATTTATTCTGCTAAATTCTCAGCCTATAACCTCATGGTTTTGCCCCCTACCCCCCTTTTACCCCTTGTACATCACAGTTGATTGTGATGTTTTGCATAATAGCACACACATTGATCTTTTCCAGTTTTCACAAAGCTTGTTAATCTCAGATAAAATGTATATGTGGGTCAAATTTATTCCATGCTAAAGAGTTGTTTTAAACCCGTTCAGTCTGGGTTAACTTTTGGCTTCATCCAGGGGAGCCTTCACTGCCTTGAACTGTATTGCTCCTTCCATTCACAGAATATGAGATGCAAATACTAAGGCGCTTGGTAAGTCCACCTCCCATTCTTCTTGTTTTGAGTCATAGCAGGTTAGTTTCACAGGTCGTTTCAGCAGTACCATACACCTGTGATATATTCAGTAAATAAATTATTCATATTTGCAAAATCTTCTTGCTTCCCTTTTTTTCCAGTAATTACATTCTGAGAGCCTGATCACTGCTAATGTTGAACCAGTCTGTCAGTGTCTTTGTGTCAAGCAGGGGGACTACATCAATCCTTTAAAATTCTCATCAATCTTAGAGGTCTCTTAGCAGTTGTGGTGTATGTCTGGGCTGTTTAGGAGTGCTCACATAAATATAGTTATATTCTGTTAAGCAAAGACTTGCTGTTGTATGATTTTGGATGATGAGTACATAAGGAAACCATATGGATTTGTCACAACAGCTAGTTTCAATGTTACAGGCAACGTGCCCTCCATCCATTCTATTATGTGTAAACCGACGACAGCAGTATGTTACTGAAAGTAATCAAGCAGAAGACTTTTGAAATGGTTAAAATGGCAAGTGGATCATTATGTTGATTTTCATGTTCCGGGTCTCAGCACATCAGATAAAGATACTAGGGGAAAAAAAGTTCACTAGAAACTAATACTAACATGTAAGGATAGAGCGGGAAGACAGGTGGCAGTGCTTTTTTCAGAACCTCACTGCTTTACTTTTTATGTTATTTTGTGCCTAACCAAGACTCTCCCTTTGGCAGAGGTGTTTTAACTGCAGTGGATCCTAACACACATTTTATGGCAGTTAGTTGTTAACCCGACTTGCTATATTGTCATAGATTCATTCACCTTGAGCCTGATGATAAGCTTAACCTTCAGTAGCACTTTGAGAACTTATGGAAACCTACTAGTTAGTTTGCATATGGTACAAACCTCTCAATGCACAACTCAGACTTTCAGTTTTTCCCACCAAGCCAGAGTGACCTGTGCTAATTTCTCTATGTATTATCCTGATATGTAAGCAGTCATATACGGGGGATGCATACCTCCCCAATCATCTCCCTGTCTATATGGATACCAGTAGTGCTTCCCTCCAATGTACTTAGCCTACTGGAAGCTTAAATGTCAGTAGTGCAAAAGGTAACACACTTACCCTTTTGGTACGGAAGGCTGTGGGTTCTATTCCTACACCAGGTAGATTGATTGTTGACATTGCAATGCAGCATAAAGGGGGTGCTGCACTCCTTAGTATGTTGCTCTTCAGATGAAACATTAAGCCAAAGTTCCATCTACTTGAGTTGTTGGTAGCTCAGGTGAATGCAAAAGATCCCATGGCGCCTATCAAAAAGAGTAGGAGTCCTTTATTCAAAAACATATTTACATATTTACAGCTTGGCAAACATACAATTTCCCATTCCCTGCCTTTACTAGTATGCATTCATAATTATTTTATTTATTATACCAAGTTTTCACCTGCATTAGACCCCCATTCATAGGTTCATAGGTTGGTACTAGGCTATTGGCCCTAGGGCCTATACAAGCCTAGCCATAACAATTCCCTGGCTATTTCTTCCCACACTATTTACTTCCCTGGACCCCTGTCTAGCAGGGTGACTGACGTGATCCCCAGGGTGAATTTCCTTTCTCCCATCCAATCATCAAGGTTCCTTTTGAAGAGGGCCAAAGAGGCGCTCTGCTTGACATGTATGGCAGTCTATTCCAGAGTCTGGGGAGTCTCTGGGTCAGGAACCTATCCCTCCAGCATGTTTTGTTTATTGTGATGACAAGATTTCTTTTTCTATAACCACCATCTGATTTTACTCAATATTGTTGCCAAAATCCATTTTCCATTAAAAATAATTTCATTTATCCTTTCATTCCATATAACCCATGTAACATAAAACATTTTGTATCTATTTTTTAACATATCCTTTACTACTATTTGTATAATACCCATATCTAATCATATCAAAGTCTATCTTATCCACTTCTTTTTTATCTTCAAAAAACTTTTCCCACAATTTTACTACACTTTTACATTTCAAAAAATATGCTCAGTAGTTTCCTCTTCCTCACAATGTAAACATATGCTTTCATTTCTCTTTTCTATGGCATGCTTCCTTTAACGGTTAATTTATCTATTACCAGTCTCCACAAAAAAAATGACTTCCTATTTTCTTATTGCACTATTTATTTCTTATTTTCATAGCTTTAATATTTTTTCTTCTGCTAAATTTTCCCATGGCTTAACATAATAATATTGTATCATTATAGTCTTGGACCATGTTTTTCTTTCTTTTTCTATTTCATATTTTATTTTATTTTCCACATTGATATTTTTTTGGTAACATTTTAACTATTCACTTTTATATTCTTTTTCTCTTTTATTCATTTTTACCATATCCCAAAGTTTAACATATTTACATTTAAACATTTTTACAACTAATCTCATAATTAAATTCCATGCAGCAGTATATACCATTAGATTAATTAACCATAAACCTTTTTTCTCTCTTCATTTAAATACAAAACTCATCTTTTTACGGGGTTCAATCTAGAACCCCAAATAAATGAAAACATATCTGCAATAATTCCTTTTCAAATATTGTTGGCAACATAAAAAAACTTGCTAAATATGCTATTTTCCCCATTAATGCTATATTTATTAAATATACCTTTTTTTTAAATCATAATTTATGTTTTCCAGAAAGAACACATTTCTTTTAATTATTTTTTTATTTTTCCCATTGAATTCTGCTTATATTCTTATTCCCAAATTTTATACCTAGCACAGAGATTTAATTCATTGTAAAATATATTCCCCCTATCTTAACTATATCACTTAATCCTTTATTTTTCTCTGTTTAAAGTCATACCGATTACTTCTAAACTCTCTATTAGACAAAATATTACTTATTTTACCCATAGTTTATTCTTTGTAATTACTATAATATCATCCTCATAAGTTAATTCTTAATCCTTCAGGTATCATGTACCCAGTCACCTTCATTTTACAATTTATTTCTCTTACAATCACACTCATAACTAAAGCAAAAAATATACAGCTTATTGGATATCCCTCTCATATACCCCTCCTCATGAGTATTTCTTTACTTAAACAACCCTTTACTGGAATTTTTACTTTATTATTACTATATGTGGACATACATAATTTCCCTATGTTCTCACTTATATTGTATTCTTTCATACCCCTAATAAGAATAACTGGGCTCATATCACAGATAATTTGTGGGGATCCCTCCCCATGCATGGGATAAAGCATTCACGAGCTGCCTCCGTCCATTAGTAGTACATGGGATAGTCTTTAGGTACATTTTTTGTTTCCATCCATAGATCTAAGTTGCACTGGAATATGGACAGGGATGAACTTTGTTTTATGTGGGTGGGGAATCCATTCCACAGCAGAGGTATCCTCTGTGAAATGTACCTGTCCCTCCAAACCATTCAGTTGATGTTGCAGAAGAGGTTTTGATTCCTAAACTGACTATTTCTGATGCCATTTAATTTGCTGATGTGCAGCAAATCCATCAGTAATGAGCTAGAGGGCACCTTGTATGTCAGACACTGGTCACTTCTTAGCACTCTATAGGATGCTGAGTATAGTGAGAGGGCTTTTGTCAGTCTATGAAGGACATGTTGTTTAGGTCATGTATCCTTTTAGTAACATATCTCTATGGGCATTCCATTTGTTGCATATGTCTGGACAGATACATTTCAAAGGGGGCATTATATTCAATGATTTGCTAATGAGGGCTGAAAAAGGGTTTCAAATGACATCTCTATATCTACGCACAATCCCTTTGTTTATAAACTGTGTAATACAGGACTTTCTTACAATAACAGACACATGTTGGATAAAAGTTAGGTCGCTGTCCATATAAGTTTCCAAATTCCAAACAATTGGGTCATCTCTTAGGGCATAATAATAAATGTAGTAGTTCTCTGGGGTAGATTACTTCCCAAAGGATATAATAATGCATTTTTTGCAATTTAGTGTCAGTCCATCATTTTGGCACCAGTTATTCATTTGAAACAAACCTTCCTGCAGGATGGCTAAGTCATTTCAAGATTCAAAGAATGCTCCTAATTTGCAGTCTTCTGCAAATGTAGTCAGCCAGAGCCTTTTGGTATTAACTTTTACTTCAAAAAAGTAGATGCCAAACAGGAGAGGTCCGAGTACTGAACCCTGCGGGACTCCACAGGTGACTGGTCTCTTTGTGGTGATAACTTCCCTAATTTTGATTACTCTGTCCTATCTGTGAGCCATTTGGAAATCCAGTGGATGACATAGGGGTTTATTCCCAATTTATTTAGCTTTTCTACTATGCCTGAGTAAGGAATTGTGTCAAAAGCTTTGGCCAGATCAAGGTGTGCAGTGTGTATGATTTTACCTTCATCCATTGCTTTGATGACCTTTTCAAAAAAATCTAGCAGGTTGAGTAAGCATGACCTTCCCTTGATGAATCCAAACTGAGATGGGTCCAGTGTTTGGAGGTTCCCTTTGTCCTGAATGATTAATTCCATGGTAAGTATTTACATGGCTTTGCATAAGAGGTTGGTCAGACATATGGGTCTGTGACTGCCTGGTCTGTGGAAGGTCCTCCCTTATGCTGGGAAATTACTGTAGCTGATCTCTATTTGCTTGGTACAAAACCTGTATGGGGGCTGAGATTGAACAGCGTTGTGGCTAAGTCATGCTTCATGCTATTTAAGATGCATCCAAGGATATTGTCAGGACCCATTGATGCAGCAGTTTTAGTTTTTGCTAGCACTTTTAGGACTTGATGTTGTGTGATAGCTGGATGAGAGCCAGTTTCAACTATATCTTGAGGGACCAATGGAGGAGAGAGACGTGTAAAGTTATAATTAAATTTACTGGCCAGTAGGTTCACTATATCTTCAGCCTAAATGTAGATAAAATCATTCATAATCAGCTCAACTCATTGCTGTGTTGTGCTTTTCAGATTATGAATATAACAAAAAGTGCTTTGTGATTGTCTTTTGCTTGGCTAGCTATTTTAGTCTCAAACTTATAAAATATGATAGGAAAATCTTATATATAAAAAAATATTTTGATTTCCACTGGGCTATTTTACCTAATAACATTTTTATAGGGTTTACTTGTTTATGCTTTAATACATAATGTGTTTGAAATTTAAACAGCCAAAAGTATATATATTAATAATACCTTGTAAATGTTTTACTTATATCTCTATTTATTTATTTATTTATAATGATGCTTAGAGATTAATGTAGAAAAGCGTTTTAAAATTCTGTATACCTTAACTGTCAAATGCGAAGGAATGCTAACTTAATTGAAGCTATCATGATTTTTCAATGAACTGTTTTGGCGCCATTCAATGTTTAAAAGAAGGGCGTTTTTGTTAATTAGTTTTTTCTGATGAAGTTGTTGTTAAACAGCAACGAAAACGTTTGTGGATTTAAAAATGAACTTACGTTCAGCACAACCTTTTCATGACTGCAAGGGCTTTCTGGACTACCTGTTTGTTTTCTTTTATTAGTCTCAAACTTGACTTTAGCTGATTTTATTAAGCTCCTGAGTTGTTTATTTATTTTAGTGACAAGACTCTTGCTGCCCCAATACTGCCTTTTTTAGGCAAGGCTCAAAAGACAAACCCGCCTCCATAAACAACAATAATAAACAAAACCTGAGGGTAATGCTGCTCAACACCAGAAGTCTAAACCTCAAAATGCACGCACTCAAGGCTCTCTTTAGTATGGAAGAAATTGACGTATGTGCAGTGATAGAAACTTTGTTCAAGGCTCCAGAGAGCACCCCAGCACTACCAGGCTATAACTCCTACCATACCTTTAGGTCCCAAAACCAGGACCGGAACACAAAAGGAGGGGGTGTGTCCATATTCATCAAGAACACCCACACCTCCAGGTTAGTAGCACAGCACGCAGAATCTGAGACCATCTAAGTGCAATTGACAGTGGGTAAATTGACTGTTCAATTTATAGCTTGCTACAGATCTCCCACCTTGTCTCAGGACCCTCACGCAGCATTCCTGAGAACATTAGAAAGTATGAAGATTCTACCCAACACCATGCTACTGGGTGACTTCAACTATACAAACATTGACTGGGAAAACTATTCAAGCTCAAACGCCCTAGCCCAATGCTTCCTTGAGTTTATAAACTCAAACGCCCTTGAACAGCTGGTCACCACTCCCACAAGAGGTGACAACATACTGGACCTGGTCATCACCAACATGGGGAACCTATGTTCCACACCTGAGGTAAACTCATCATTGGTAAGATCAGATCACAAACTAATCACACTGGACATCCACATCCCGCCCCCCAGTCAAGGAAATCATGGTAAAAAACTTCTCTAAAGCCAACTTCACACTCCTCAAGACCAAGGTGGGAAGTTTCAAAGCTCCCAATCAAATGGAAAATGATGACCCATCGGCAGAATCCTTTACAAGTGTATTCTATGAACACCTCCAAGAATGCATGGACCAAGCCATCCCAAGTAAAACCAAGACCAACTCCTCAAAAAAGAGGAAGTCAGTCTGGTGGACCCCGGCCATAAATAAACTTTACAACAGAAGGAGGAAACTCCTGCAAGATAGAACAAAATCCCAAAATAAGAAGGCATCTCTGATTAACATCAGTAAAAAACTGCGCTCCCTCATTAAATCATCCAAGGCCATCTTCGAAAGAAAAATAGCCAGTGACTCTAAGGATAACCACAAGGCCTTCTTTAACTATGTCAAGAGTCTAGGAGCAAACTCTCAGATATGCTCTGAGCTAGTGCATAATGGCCATAAATACACTGAACCAACTGACATTGCCAACATCCTGGCTGACAAGTTCAGTGCAAACTTCACCCCCCCCTCCCCACCAAAGGGGCTAGCACCCATCCCAGAAGAATGTGGCACTCCAGATATCTCAGACACACAAGTAAAGACAGCCCTTACAAAGGCCAAAAACACAGCATCAATGGGACCAGATGCTATCCCAGGTTGTGTCTTACACGAGCTTCAAAATGAACTAAATCCCCATCTCAAATCACTATTCAAACTCAGCCTCTCTACAGGCTATGTACCCAAAGAATGGCATACAGCAACAATTGTACCACTCCACAAAGGTGGTGCCACAACTGACCCTGGGAACTATCACCCTATAAGCTTGACTAGCTTGATCTGCAAAGCCATGGAATGCATTATCATGGAGCTCATTAACAGGGACATTGGGAGCCTCCAGACACTGGACCCCACCCAGTTCGGCTTTGTTAAAGGCAGATCTTGCCTCTTGAACTTGGTCGACTTCTTTGAAACAGTCACCAAGGCCATAGATGAAGGGAAGGTGGTCCACACAGCATATCTGGACCTCACTAAGGTGTTCAACACCATCTCACACTCAGGAATCATAGACAAACTCACCAGCTTAAATATCAACCCCCATGTCATGAGATGGGTTGCCAATTGGCTCTCAGACAGAACCCACATGGTAAGAGTGCACGTGCCATGTCTGACTCTAAACCAGTCACAAGCGGAGTCCCACAAGGCTCAGTCCTGGGACCCCTCCTGTTCGGTATATATTTCTCTGAAGTACAGGCAAAGGTGGAGGGACTGTGGCTAACCAAGTTCGCAGATGACTGTAAATTGGGTGCAATAATTGACTCTCCAGCTGAAACAGACATCCTGCAAAAGGGTCTCACAGAGACAAACACCTGGTGTTAAAGTCACGGCCTCAAGCTAAATTTCAAAAAATGCATAGTAATCCCATTTGGGAAAAACAAAGTACCTACAAACTACCACATAGATGGGAATCCACTAAGTACAGAAGAAGTAATTAGGGACCTGGGTACCCAAGTAGATAGCATGCTCTCCTTTGATAACCACATAGCCAAAATGGTCAGGAAATCCTTCTATGTGGCACACCTGATCACAAAGGGTTTCTCATCCAGATCCAAGGAGGTGATTGTGCCCCTTTACTCCTCACTCATTAGGCCCATAATAGAGTACAATGCCCTATTTGGGATGTACCTCACTAGACACCTGCAACAACTAGAAAGACCACAGAAGTAGCTCACTAAGAGGATTAAGGACCTTAAACAATTACCCTATGAAGCACGACTAAAAAAGCTCCAGCTCTTTTCAGTCGCTTACCGTCTGCTCAGAGGTGACCTATGCCTGACCTATAGGGCCATGTCAAACCCTGAACTAATGGACATGCTTCACCTCAAAAAAACGAGATCCCTCAGAGCCACTCGTTCTAGCGACTTGAACCTATGTACAACAATAAACAGGACATGCTGGAGGGATAGATTCCTGTCCCAGTGACTCCCCTCACTCTGGAATAGAATCCCAATCCATATTCGACAGAGCTCCTCTCTGACCCTCTTCAAGAGAAATCTTGATGAGTGGATGGGTAATCGTAAGTTCTACCCTGGGATCACTTCAGGAGCCCTGTTGACAGAGGCCCAGGTTACTAATCTAATGGGGAGGTGAAAGCCATCACTCTGTGGCTAGACTTATAAATGCCCATGGGCAGATAGCCTAGTACTTACCTATGAACCTATAAAAAAAAGTACAAATATAAAAATAGTGACAGTAATGTTTTTAAGAATTTACTTAATTAACAATCATACGAAGATTAAGCATAGCAAAGTTAAAAACATGGTCTGAGTACGAATGCAAGATTTAGTAGTGAAGTTGAAAGACAGGGAAAGTTGTCAAGCAGAATTGTGAGGTTATTAATAGGTTACAATAGCAGAAAGGTTTCTAGGGAGGGTAGAGCTATCTTTAGAGTTGCTGTACAAGATGAGGGAAGGAGTTGAGGTGAAGAAAAAAAGGAAGTAGGTCGTGGAAAAGGAGAAAAAAGGATGGGAGTAAAGGGGAAGAGTGGAGGGACATGGAAGAGGGAGGATGTCTAGCTGGGGGTGGGAAAGGTGATAGTGGAAGATTAGGAGTAAGTACAGGGAAGTGTGCAGCACAGAAGAAAGTGAGACTAGTGGGTAGAGAGGGGGGTAGTAGGGGCTAAGGAAGTGGAAAGTAGAAGGGAGGGTAAAGAGGTGAGGTAGGTCAGTGAGAGGTTAGTACGTAGTAAGACAAAGGTAGAACCAGGAGTTAAGGAGTTTTTCTGTAAGGCTTTCTTGAGGCTGAGAGTGTTTGGGATGGATCGGATGGTTGGAGGTATTTTGTTCCAGACCAGGCTAGAGCAACAGTATAGTTGTAAAGGGAATGACTTAGATGTTCTTTAGGCTTGTAGATTTCTAACAGAAGTTGGTCAGAGCTATGAAGTGAGTGATGTGATGTATAGAAGGTGAGGAGTGCAGCAATGGCAGGACAGGCAGTAGGTTTATTTATTATGAAGTGACAGAGGAGAAGTTGTGAGAGGAGGAGATGGTGAGGTAGCTCAAGCCAGTTGAGGATTTTTAGAAATATACAGTGGTGTGACTTATAAAGTTGGTTAGTAGCAAATCTAGCAATTTTGTTGTAGCACAGCTCTAACTTTGTTTTAAGGGTGGCCTGTAGTATGTTTAGGCTAGGAGAGGCATAAAGTAGGGTGGGGAGAAGATAAGCATTGGCAAGGACAAGTTTAGTGTCATTGGTGAGGATTTTGCTTTTGTTCTGTAACACATCCCCAGTTTTGGGTGAGTTTCTGATGCAGTTTTAGACATTTAGATCAAATTGAAGTTGATCATCGATGGTAACGACCAAGAGTTTAGTGTGTGTCATTACTTCTATCGGGGTGTTTTCAAGAGAAGTAATGGCAAAGGATGATTTTTTTTTTTGGTGAGAGAGAGACTTTGGGAGGAATAGAAGCAGTTTGTGTTTTCCGGCTGAGGATAAGTTGTTTTTTGTTTAGCCAGCTTTCTACTGAGTTGAAGGATTTTGGGGTGAGAGTTTACAGGTGTTGGAGATTATCAGAGGAGCAGATGATGGTGGAGTCATCAGCATATTTAATGAGAGAAGAGTGAGAGCAGGATGTATGAAGACAGTTTGTGAAGGTGCTGAAAAGTACAGGCCCAAGAATAGAGCCTTAAGGTACACCAGTGTTAACAGGAAGGAGGTTAGAGAAGGAAGAGTTTCAATTAACAGACTGTTGTCAGTTAGAAAGACAACTAGAAAACCAATTGAGACTAAAGTTATAGAGGCCAAGAGCAGCCATTTTATGAAGAAGTAAGGGTTGAGAGATGGTGTTGAAGGCTTTGGAAAGGTCCAGAAAAAGGGCGGATACAAGGTTATTGTTTTCTCCAGCTTTAGTTATGGTATGTATGAAGGAAAGTAGAGCGGTAGTTGTGCTGTGGTTAGGGCAGAAGCCATGTTGGGTTGATGTGAGTATATTTCTGTTTAGAAGATGTTCTAGAATTGTTTGTGAATGCATTTTTTGAGAATTTTTGAGAGAGGGGACAGAATAGTAAAGGGCCTAAAGTTAATGAGTTCTATACGTGGTCCACCTTTGTGAAGTGGAATGATGTGAAATTGTTTCCAGATAGAAGGAACTAATGATTCTTGAAAAGATCTGTTGATTATGATGGAAATAGGAAAGGCAATAGAGTTAGCAGCAAGTTTAAGGAATTCTAGAGGGAGATTAACCACAGAGGGAGAGCACGGTTTAATGTTGTTAAGGAGAGATTTTATGTAAACAGTGGGGACTGATTTGAGAGAGAAGGTGGGTATGTTGTCAGGGGGTGAATGTGGTGGTGTGGGGTAAGGGTTGGAGAAGTTTTGTCTTAATTTGTTAATGAAATTGATGAAGTAGGAGTTGGATAGGGTGGCTGTTTCAGAGGGAGAGAGGTTTGGGAATGGGTTTGGTGCCCTGGGAGACCCGGGGTTCAGGATTTTATTAATGGTATTCCAGAATTTTTGGGGTTGTTTTGTTGGAGCATTTGAGGTTTTAGATAGTAGTTCTTTTTATCTAAGCTGACTTGTTTTTTTGTATAGTTACAAAGTTTTTTGTAGGTTTGAAGGTGATTGGGGATTTGGATTTAAACCAGATTTTCCAAGCTGTGTCCCTGTTGTACATAAGGGATTGGGCAGAATGGAAAAGCCATGGTGGATGTTGAGCTTTGACTCTCTTTTTCCTGAAGGAGTTAGGGAGTTAACAGTATCCAGGAAAATGCAGTTGACATTCAGAACTTCATCCTCTAGTGGTTGGCTTTGAGGAAGGACCAGTTTATAGAGCCAGGTACATTACTGAACTCTTCTGCATTGAAGTTGGAGTGACTGTGGCATTCTATATATTTGTGTTGTCTAATGGGATGTAAGGAAATTGTTTCTACATGGACAGGGAGGTGCTCACTGATAGTGTCTGGCAGTGTTTTAGGGTTGTGATATAGGCTGGGATTAGATACAAGGATCTAATCAAGGATGGAACCTGTGTTGGAGGATTTATTGTAGCAGTTGCAGGTGGAAATTAGTTGAGTGAAGCCATGAAGATTTAGGCTAGATGTAGGGTAGTCAGTAGTCAGGGTTTGCTAGTCGATATTGACATCTTCTAGGATGACGGTTTCATTGGAGATATTGTTGGAGATGAAGGAGAGTATATATTCTGTAGTTAGGATGTTATTCCCAGGGGTTATAGATATCAATGATGCAAAGTGATTTGCAGTTGCTTAGTTTGCAGTTGACTAGTGTTAGTTCTGCAAAGGGAAAGTTAGGGAGAGATATAGTTAGTGATGTAATATTGAGATGGTTGGAGTATAGTATGGCTATGCTGCTGGCTTTTGTCTGTAGTCTGTCTGTGCGGATGATGTTATAACCTGGTGCAAGAATTTTAGTGTCTGTGATATGTGGTTTGAGACAGGTTTCTGTAAGTACTGCTATGGCGGGTACGTGGTGGCCAATCCAAGCATGAAATTTGGTGATTTTGTTAAGGAAACTACGAATATTCACAGGTAAGATTGACTCTTGGTGGATTGTCTAGAAGTAGAGTTAATTGGGGGAAAGAATTTGAGGTCAAGATGGGAAAAGGTGTTGGGGCCAGGGCTGGGGTATATGTCTCCACATAATGAAATAATTGTGGAGAAAATATATTGTGATGGGAATTTACATTTGCTACTAAGGTGTCTGAACATAGTTTTGTGTGAAAGGGGGTTGATGATGAGGAGTTTAAGTTTGTGCATGAAAAATGTGGGTAAGTTAAACAAATAAGGTGTTACTAAGATATGGTAGAGTTTATCAGTACTATAAAGTGGGTGAGTAAAGGAAGGTAGAGGATTGATAGGAGAGATATTAGTTTTCTAGCAAGTAATATACAGTGATCATGTTGGGATAAAGGGAAGGAGGTGAAGGAGTGAAGGAAAGGAATTAAGGGAGATGGGTAGTGGGAGGAGAAAGAATAGGACTAGCGAGTAGAATAAAAACTGGAGGGGGGACATGAGAGAGAGATAGAAGGAATTGAAAGGTCTGACGGGTTAAATCAGAGGAAAAGGAAGGCTGAGTGACAGAGACAAGTGGTGAATGAAAGATGAAGTAGGATAGAGTAAAGAATATAGAGGGGAAGAGGTGTGAACGGGAGGTGCTAGGGTATGAAAGTGAGATATATGGGTAGGAAGGGGAGGAACTTATTAGAGAAAGTGATGTTGTAAGAGTATAAATATAGAGATAGTGGGGGTGGGTTGGAAATGGGGGTAGGGTAGGGGAGCAAATTGAAGCCCAAGCACAGAGCAGAGCCCCACAATCATGGCTGTATCCACCAGAAAACAATCAGGTGAGGAGAGACTATGCTACAGTAGAAGGTAAGGAAGTAAAGGATAGCTATTGGAACCATGGTAGAGTACGAGCAAGAAATTTAATCCACAGAGGGATTGGGCAAGAAGAAATGAGGAGAAGAGAAGGAACAGAGGAAGCAAGGAGGTAGGAGGGTAGAGGGCAGGGGAATAAGATTTGGGAAGGAGTTGGGTGACAGAGCAAAGGTGTAGGTACTATAGAGAGAAAAGGACAGGGTCTGTGAAGAAGAAGAGCAGCTTTTTACACACACACACACAAACACACACACACATATATATATATATATATATATATATATATATATATATATATATATGGAGAGAGAGAGAGAGAGAGAGAGAATAGAGGGTATACAACATAGTCACAGGTCTAGCAGAGGAAGCCGAATAGTTTGACAAGGTAACAGGAATTAGAAGGCGAGGTGTTGAAAACCATGATGGGAGACAAACCCTTGGCAGTAAGCACACCAAGGAGAGAGAAATCATGAGTATCAGTTGTGCACTTTAATAGAGGAACAACTATTTAACCAGCTAGTTAGCCAATTAAAAGAACTCTAAAAACACTTTTATTTAACTAAACTACAAAGCCAAAGTTAAGCACTTTTGTCTACTTACAAAGACATCATCAGAACTTTGACTTTCAACTAAAACTCCAGTTCCACAAACCTGCTTGTGTTTGATTTTTGAGTTGTCCACTTTAGATATAACAAAATTTAGCTAGAAAACATTGAGCATCCATACTTTGGCATGGATTCCAGGGAGATACTGTAGTTGGGTGAAGCTTGTTTTCAGGTAGGAGGGAGATTGGTTAAGCGTCTCGGTATACCAGTAGACTGTAATGGAAGAACAAGAATGAGTTAGCATGCACACTCTGAGGGGGACACCACAGGTCTTCACTGATTTGGGAAGAGAAAATTTCAAAGAGCAATGTGTATTCTGATGGGCCTTGGAAAGGTGTGATTTGTGGTGTACTGCTGATGATTTTGGTGCCTGAATTTACAGTGTATGAACTTTTGTCTCCAAGGATAATATATACGTTCATCTTTTGCACACTGTGTTATGCTGTTTGAGTAATAGGTGATTGTCAGACAGCATGATACAGCATTAGACAATTTCTTACCCTGTATCAAGATACCCATCTCAGGCTGGCTAGAGATGTTGTGGGGAAGTGCTGGTCCATGACACAGAAAGTAATAAGTCTGCAGGCAGGGGTAACTATAACTGTTTGCAGTTCAGTTTTAGAATAGTGTTTGAGTGGACTTGCTACTGAGTATTTAAATGTCAATACAAAACAACTAGCCCAGAAACCTTCTGCCACTGTCAAGAACAAGTAAACTAATTATATTTTAAAAAACTCAGTAATTTAATACTAAAATTAGTGAAGGCAGTATCAGAACACTCAATATTAAGCAATTTCACCGAAGGTCTTTTAGCCTGGTCAGCAGTTTAAGGGAATGGACTTTGCAAAATGATACTTACGTGCTTATTATCAACAACCAATAATTATGTTGTCAAATTATTGTAAGGGACAGGAAACAACAGATACACTGGGGTTAAAAACATAACTACCAGAAGCATAGCTGGTTCAATTAGCACCCTGTGCTGGTGCTATGAACCAGTGTACCTATCCCTCAGCTCTTCAAGTGAAGAGCAAAAACAAAAAAAAAAGCACTTCACTGTAATAATCCATAAGTGATTGACTTATTACAGTTAGATCTATGTATCCCTCCCCCCAACAAGCAAAAAAAAATGGACATTCCTTCTACTAGCACACCAACCAGGTAGCCAGATGCATGCATGCACCCCCTCTCCAGCCCCTAGCCATTCAGGTCTTGTTTCTGTGCCCTTCCCCAGTCCTGGTTTAACATATATATCTTTTAAAAAAGCATGTCTTTTTTTAAACTGTAGCAAACTGTTTTCTACAATGTAGCAAACAGTTCCTATAGTTTAGACCACACAAGGAGCAATACAACACTCATATTTGACTGCAAATACAGTACTGGCATACCTCTCAACTGTACAGATTTTCACAGAATGTCCAGATTTTTGGCTCATATTTTTGGCCTGTTCCTCATAAAATGTGTGATTTTCTGGCAAGTCAATGGGATGATCTGTGGAGTGAAGTCACTAAATAATGACATACATTTGAGTTTTAGACTTCAAAATCTTTAGAAAATGTATGTTAAAACAAACCCTGTTACGCTAGCAACTTTTTAAGTTTATAAGAACAATATTTAAAATATATCCCTATTTTTGGGCCTTTGTCCCCCCCCCCCCCCCCCATTTTGTCAGGCTTTGTCCAGATTTCTTTCACTAAGAAGTTGAGAGGTATCTACTGGCTTTTAAGAGTCAGAATTACATTAAAAAGTGATTGATCATGATCAGCTGATCAAGCTCCCAACAGTTTGTTCCCAGAGCTGTTGCCCCTCACACCCTACCCTAGCTATACTGCTTATAACGACAACAGGGTGGGTGAAGAGAAAAACAATTAGACCTTTAGCTCTGAGATGATTCGCCTAGAACTACCTAGAACTACCTTCATGAAAAGACAAGTCCTGAACCTGCCTGAAACACACTCAATACATAAGAATGAAACTAGAGTTTAATAACAATAGTAAGGCCCCCCTTAAACAAAGCCGTGTTGGTGCAGTGGTAGCATTGTCACCTCACAGCAAGAGGTTCTCCCGTTCGATTCTCAGCTGAAGCGCCTTCTGTGTGAAGTCTGCATGTCCTCCCCACGGTCGAGTAGCATTCGAGAAACATGTGTGAATGGGCATGCCTTCATTGAAGGTTGGGCGTCGAGCTGGCACCTCGGCACCGTAAAAATCTACTGCCAATCATTAGCGGACCGGAGTTCCGCTGTGGCGACCCCTAACCGGGAAAAGCTGAAAGAAAGTAAGGCCCCTTAAACAGCAAAAATGCATTGCACCTGTGTACTGGAATTACTAATATATACACCTCCCAACTGTCTGGATTTTTGTATCATATTTTTGGTCTGTTTCTCAATCATCGAGGACTGAAGTCACTAAATAATGACAGACATTTGAGTTTCAGACTATGTACATCCTTCAGAAGGTGCATCTTTTTTATTCTAGCAACGTTCAAAGTTTATAAGAGCAATATTTAAATTTTGTCCCTATTTTTGTCCCTTTTTTCCCTCATCATTTTTGGCTTTGTCTAGATTTTTTGTGTTAAGAGGTTGAGAGGTATGCAAATACAGGATTAAAAACCTTAACTAAAGCAGCTAAAGCAGATACAGACTGTTAAAAGGAATTTAAAATCAGATCAAGAAATGATCAAGAAGTGAAAACACTTACCTTTCTTTCTCTATGTTTCAGAACACCTGTGTAATGTTGGTTAGATGCAGAGAAGAGCTAGAAAGGATGCTGAATTTTTGTCACTTTCTCATTTATTTCCAAGTTTGTGCGATCTGAACATATGCAAGTATATATCTATTGACATTATATATATATATATATATATATATATATATATATATATATATATATACATTTTATATATATATATATATATATATATATATATATATATACATATACATACACACACACATATATATACACATATGTACACACACACACACACACACACACACACACACACGCACACACACGCACATATATATATATATATATATATATATATATATATATATATATATATACAGAGAGAGAGAGAGAGAGTTTGTGTGTGTGTTTGTGTGTGTGTGTGTGTAGATATAGATATAGATATAGATATAGATATAGCTATAGATATAGATATATATGGGTCTACTTCAAATGAGTGAAAGCTTATTTGAATGAAATCCACATTAACAAGATGAGTTTGCCAAAAGTGCATAACAGCAAAAACATAAAACAACAAATCAAAGAATACTGAAAAAAACTCACAGGATATTTCTCACCAATTTATCAACAGATCTCCTTATAAAAAATAAACTAACACCTTCTGGTAAGCTACATATTCAAAGAAATCACTCTAAAACGTTATCACAACATCCCACTACTAACTCTTCCAATAATTCCAAACATTGCAGTAAATACTTTAAAGTAAAACATGATAATTGATTTGTTACATAGTATTTGCAGGGTGCACACCTTCCTGCACCCCCCATGTGGGAGGCTCCGCTCCCACCCCACTGCAAATTAAATATACCAACTCCAAGATCACCAGTAAATATTTCCATACCGGATAGGTCGAGGCCCGGGTTAACAATGACCACCACCAGTACTGTTAGCCAACAGGGTGCTGGCGGAAATTGGGCTACTGTTGGCCAAAGGAGAAGAAGAGGAGGAAGGCACGGCCGAAGGCAGGAAGAGAGGAGAAAGGCTAGGACTGTGGTAGTGAAGGTCAGAACTTTGAATGTTGGCAGCATGACTGGTATAGGGAGAGAGCTAGCTGATATGATGGACAGAAGGAAGGTTGGTATATTGTGTCTGCAAGAGACCAGATGGAAGGGGAGTAAGGCTAGGTGTATCGGAGGTGGGTTCAAATTGTTTTATCATGGTGTGGATGGGAGGAGAAATGGTGTAGGAGTTATTCTGAAGGAACAGTATGTGAAGAGTGTTTTGGAGGTGAAAAGAGTGTCGGATAGAGTGATGTTTATGAAGATGGAAATTGATGGTGTAATGATGAATGTTGTTACTGCATATGCTCCACAAGTTGGGTGTGCAATGGATGAGAAAGAAAACGTTTGGAGTGAATTGGATGAAATGGTGAAGACTGTACTCAAGGGTGAGAGAGTGGGGATTGGAGCAGATTTCAATGGGCATGTTGGTGAAGGGAACAGAGGGGATGAGGCAGTGATGGGTAGGTATGGTGTTAAACAAAGGAATGCAGAAGGTCAGATGGTAGTGGATTTTGCGAAAAGGATGGACATGGCTGTGGTGAATACGTATTTTAACAAGAGGGAGGAGCATAGGGTGACATACAAGAGTGGAGGAAGTTGCACACAGGTGGATTATATCTTATGTAGGAGGGCCAGTTTGAAGGAGAATGGAGATTGTAAAGTGGTGACCAGAGAAAACGTAGTTAGGCAGCATAGGATGGTGGTTTCTAGGATGACGTTGGTGATCAAGAAGAGGAGGAGGAGTGTGAGGGCAGCACCAAGGATCAAATGGTGGAAATTGAAAAAGGGTAATTGTGAGGTGGAGTTCAGGGATGAGTTAAGACAGGCACTGGGTGGCAGTGAAGAGTTACCAAATAGCTGGGAAACTACAGCAGAGCTAGTAAGGGAGACGGCTAGAAAGGTGCTTGGTATCACATTGGGACAGAGGAAGGACGACAAGGAGACATGGTGGTGGAATGAGGAAGTACAGAAGAGTATACAGGCAAAGAGGTTGGCAAAGAAGAAGTGGGATTGTCAGAGAGATGAAGAAAGTAGACAGGAGTATAAGGAGATGAGGTGCATGGCAAAGAGAGAGGTGGTGAAGGCTAAGGATAAGGCATATGAAAAGTTGTATGAAAGGTTGGACACTAAGGAGGGAGAAAAGGACCTGTACTGATTGACTAGACAGAGGGACCAAGCTAGGAAAGATGTGCAGCAGGTAAAGGTGATAAAGGATAATGAGGGAAACATACTCACAAGCGAGGAGAGTGTGTTGAGGAGATGGAAAGAGTACTTTGATGGGTTAATGAATGAAGAGAATGAGAGGGAGAGAAGGTTGGATGATGTAGGGATAGTGAATCATGAAGTACAATGGATTAGCAAGGAGGAAGTAAGGATAGCTATGAAGAGAATGAAGAATGGAAAGGCTGTTGGTCCAGATGACATACCTGTGGAAGCATGGAGGTGTTTAGGTGAAATGGCAGTGGAGTTTTTAACCAGATTGTTTAATGAAATCTTAGAAAGTGAGAGGATGCCTGAGGAATGGAGAAAAAGTGTTTTGGTACCGATTTTTAAGAATAAGGGTGATGTGCAGAGCTGTAGTAACTACAGAGGGATTAAATTGATCAGTCACAGCATGAAGTTATGGGAAAGAGTAGTGGAAGCTAGGTTAAGAAGGGATGTGATGATTAGTAAACAGCAGTATGGTTTCATGCCAGGAAAGAGCACTACAGATGTGATGTTTGCTCTGAGAATGTTGATGGAGAAGTACAGAGAATGTCAGAAGGAGTTGCATTGTGTTTTTGTAGACTTAGAGAAAGCATATGACAGGGTGCCTAGAGAGGAGTTGTGGTGTCAGAGAAGTATGTAAGAGTGGTACAGGATATGTACAAGGGTAGTGTGACAGTGGTGAGGTCTGTGGTGGGAGTAACGGATGCATTTAAGGTGGAAGTGGGGGTTACATCAAGGATCAGCTCTGAGCCCTTTCTTATTTGCAATGGTGATGAACAGGTTGACAGACGAGATCAGACAAGAGTCCCCATGGACTATGATGTTTGCAGATGACATTGTGATCTGTAGTGAGAGTAGGGAACAGGTGGAGGAGACCCTGGAGAGATGGAGATATGCTCTAGAGAGAAGAGGAATGAAGGTCAGCAGGACTAAAACAGAATATATGTGTGTGAATGAGAGGGAGGATAGAAGAATGGTGAGGATGCAAGGAGTAGAGGTGGCGAAGGTGGATGAGTTTAAATACTTGGGGTCAATAGTTCAGAGTAACGATGAGTGTGGAAGAGAGGTGAAGAAGAGAGTACAGGCAGGATGGAGTGGGTGGAGAAGAGTGTGAGGAGTGATTTGTGACAGACGAGCATCTGTAAGAGTGAAAGGGAAGGTCTACAAGAGGGTAGTGAGACCAGCTATGTTATATGGGTTGTAGACAGTGGCATTGGCAAAAAGGCAGGAGTTTGAGCTGGATGTGGTAGAGTTAAAGATGTTAAGATTTGCACTGGATGTGACGAGGGTGGACAGGACTAGGAATAAGTATATTAGAGGGTCAGCCCAGGTTGGAAGGTTTGGAGACAAAGCCAGAGAGGCAAGATTACATTGGTTTGAACATGTGCTGAGGAGGGATGCTGAGCATATTGGGAAAAAGATGCTAAGGATGAAGCTACCAGGTAACAGGAAAAGAGGAAGGCCTAAGATAAGGTTTATGGATGTGGTGAGAGAGGACATGCAGGTGGTTGGTGTGACAGAGCAAGATGCAGAGGACAGGAAGAAATGGAAACAGGTGATCCGCTGTGGCGACCCCTAATGGGAACAGCCGAAAGAAGATGATTATATATATATACATACACACACACACACACACACACACACACACACACACACACACACACACACACACACACACACACACACACACACACACATATACAACTACAGTTCACCTTGATTGTTGCTGGACATCGTGGTACAGTAGAGCTAAGGGAATTTTCTCTTTTACTCACTGTAGTGTGATCTTGGAGTTGGTATATATTTGTAGCTGGGGTGTGGGGTTGCAGGGGGGCTGTCAATATATTATATGTATGAATATGGATCTACTTAAATTGCTTCAATTGAATGCGTACCATTTATGTTGATATGCATACTGTCACAACTAACTGATCAATATTATGTACACTGACACACTACTACACATGCACCAAGAATTAATCTCGACACATGCAAAGAAAGCATTGTTTTTTCAGGGGGAAAGCCCCGCCCTGCACCCCTGTACACCCCCTGCTCATTATATATTCTAATTTCAAGATTGCACAATCCCCAGGGAGAAGGGTATGTTCCCCTACCCAGGAATTGGTGCTTTCACACACCTGTTGAACATCTGTTTAGTTGTGTTACTTAAACAGATGTCAACCAAAATACTATTCAACAAAGGTACCTGGAACCATATATATATATATATATATATATATATATATATATATATATATATATATATATACCATAGGCGCCGGAAGCTGTTGAACACGGGGGGGGGGGGTGGTGAGAGGGGCACTTAGTGATCTAAAAAGGGCATTTTTTTATAACTATTTACTACCACAACATAGGTTCACTTGGAGGACTTTTTAAGCTTAGCCAATTCCCTTTTGGTGTTTGATTCTTGAATTAACATTTTCTGATTGGTCTTACCTATCCCATGGGTGATAATTGTATATTAGCCCTAGTGAGAATAACTGTGATCATTCCATAGATAATTTGAGGCGACTCATACAAGGGATGCAGCATTTAGGAACTGCCTCTATCCATTAGTGGCATGAGGAGCAATCCTGGTGTACATTTTCTATTGCCCATCCTTAAATCCAAGTTGCATTTCTGGATTTTATTTTTTTTTTACATTTTATAGCGCAATGCACAAACACTAACAGATATCTGCTAAACAAAGCAGTACTGTCTCACAATGAAAATAGACTTGGCATTAAAACGTCTCTGCTCTTGAAACTCACATTCATTGAAACAGCATTAAAACCTACACCACATCTAAAGAAAATGCATCTGGCCAGTGGTGGATAAAGATTACCTTTGGGCTTTTTTAAATCAAAGGCCCCTTGTGCACAAAACAAGAAACATACATGCTTTCTTTGATACACCTTCCTGACTTTATTAAATTATATTCCTTGTATAATACAGCACACTTGTTAGACTTAAGTTAGATCGCATTTTAAATTTATTGTTTGAACATTTTTCCAGTAGGCAATGAAGCAAAATGCATGCACCAATAACGACAAACCTGCCCTATTCAGAACATTTCCATGATAACAGTCTACTAATACACACTATATATAATATATATATATTACATATATATATATATATATATATATATATATATATATATATATATATATACAAATACAGAATCATAGTAGTGTAATCCATAGGCATATTGCACAGCTTCTTGCACTTATTTTCAATTGGGGGGGGGCGGGCAAAAGGACAAACACCAGGAACACATTTTAAACATTGCTTGTATAATTTTGGAAAGTTGCTTGCATAAAATGTTGCATTACCACTGTACATTTCACTGCCAAGTCTTAGACCCAGAACTCTGGGTACTATAGTCAGAGCAACATACCCCTAAGCTAAAGCAGCAGTTTTCTGAAAAACAGGAAGACAAACTTAAATGGCTATAATTTAGTGAATTCAGTTCTCACTTATCACCATAGGTCTCAACCTCCTAGAACAAAAATACAGAACAAAGCCAATAATGGGGGAATACAGCCCCAAAATAGGGACACATTTAAATACTGATCTTATAAACTTAGAAAAATGCTAGCATAAAAGGTTTTGTTTTACTGCTCCTGAAAACCAGAGATTTAATGAGGAACAGAACAAAACAAAAATATGAGGCATAAATTCACAAATGATGGTGGCTAGGGACTTTAGGCTCATTTTACCTGCACCCAAGGTGCAGGTTTTGAGCCTGTGTGCCTCTAGCCATCAGATGTATCCTGGTGCGGGCATTTTCACACACACACACACACTTGTTTTCATTTCAAACTACTCAAAAAAGTGAAAATGAAATAGCAATTAATGTTATCAAGTTTAACCTGCGTCTTTTATCAGATTCTAGTGACATACAAATATGTTACAGATCAGTTGTTTATTAAGGTATTAACATTCAGTGCCACTCTGGGTAACAACCTTTTAAAATGTGCATCCAGACAAACCACAGGAAATAAAACCTTCCTCTGTTTTGCAAACTATCCAATTGTTTTACTTTTAAAAATAATATCTGCAATTCCTTCATGACAGGATTAAAGTATTTTGAATAAGCGCAGAACTAGGCTATTTAAGGATCATGAGGAGCTTTTACTCCGTAACAACCTTTGAAATATAACTTAAAAACATCCCTTCCCATCAGCATATTGTGCACTGTGTGCATTCTGCATCTCTTAGAAAGTACACTTGTGTTGATATTTACTGTATAAAACACTCTACATGCACCAAAAATCAAACAAGTACATCACTGATTAATACATTGTTTGCATAGGAAATGTAAAATAGCTATTAAGGATTCCATGGTAGCTGCCCTTTTAGAAGTTGGCACCACCTTTAGGATGGCAGCAAGGTAAAGAAATGTAAGCTGCAAACTTCCCAAGAAGACAAACCAAATCAGTCATCAAAAGCAGCTGCTAAATATAAACACAAAAATTAAATAAATGAGCATGTCCATATCTAGTCATTTATCAGACTAAAATAATTAATTTTATACTTGGATGATAGAACAGTACCTTCTGCCCGAACTGCAGTTTGAAGGAATCCATGGCTCTACAGTTGGAAGAAAGGAAATCCACCATTCCCGAATGGCATCATGCATACCTCCTGTATTCAAACAGAAACGGCATAGTTGATGGGTTGCCAACTGGCTCACTGACAGAACCCACACTGTAAAAGTTGCAGACTTCAAATCTGACCTCAAAGCAGTGGCAAGTGGAGTACTACAGGGTTCTGTCCTGGACCTCTCCTGTTTGGTATCTACTTCTCTGAAGTACAGGCTAACACAGAAGGCCTCTGGCTAACAAAGTTCACAGATGACTGCAAACTAGGAGCCATAGTCAAATCCCCAAATGATGTGGACATCTTCCAGAAGGGCCTCGCTGAGACAGATGCCTGGTGTCAGAGCTATGCCCTCAAGCTCAATGCCCAAAAGTGCAGTGTCATCCCCTTTGGTAAAAACTCTGTACCCATTAACTACCACATAGGCAGCAATCTACTTAACAGCGAATGTGTGATAAGAGACTTTGGGACCCAGGTGGACAGTAGTCTCTCCTTTGATAGTCACATTGCCACAGTAGTCAGAAAGTCCTTCTACGTGGCACACCTCATCATAAAAGGGTTCTCATCCAGGAAAAAAGAGGTCATTGTTCTCTACTCGGCACTCATTAGACCCATTATAGAGTACAATGCCCCTTTTGGAATGTACCTCACAAGACATCTGCAGCAGTTGGAAAGGCCACAGAAGTACCTCACAACGAGGATTACTGGCCTCAAACAAATGCCCTACACTGACCGCCTCAAAAAACTCCAGCTTTACTCCATAGCATATCGCCTACTCTGAGGTGATCTCTGCCTAACATATAAAGCTATGTCAAACCCAGAGCTGTTGGACATGCTACACCTAAAGAAATCCCAATCCCTCTGAGCTACATGCTCTAGGGACCTAAACCTTGTCACCACAATAAACAGGACATGCTGGAGGGATAGATTGCTGTCCCAGAGACTTCTCATACTCTGGAACAGGCTACCCATCTATGTCAAGCAAAGTTCTTCATTAGCACTCTTCAAGAAAAATCTTGATGAGTGGATGGGAAATAGGAAATACACCCCAGGGATCACTTCTGTGTCTCTGCTCGACAGTGGCACAGGAAAATAACTTTCTTGGGTGGCGTAAGCCAGGGAACCTTGTTGGCTAGGCTTACATAGGCCCTTGGGCCGATAGCCTAGTACCTACCTATGAACCTATGAACCTATGATAGTTCCATGGCTCTGCAGTTGGAAGAAAAGGAAATTTGCCATTCCCGAATGGCATACTGCATAAATTCTCCTGCAACATCCTGTATTCAAACAGGCACAGTTGAGACATCGCAAGTGCTGCAAAAGCTGATGCAATTGCGCACTTGAGACAGTTGAGATGTTGCAAGTGCTGCAAAAATGGGGGGGCACGTGCCCCTCCCCTCCTTGCTCTATGGTTCTGGCCCCCATGATGCATACATGTGTTTCTGTGTTTGTATGTGTGTGTGTGTTGTGCCTGTGCATGTGTGTATGATATATAACTATATATATATATATATATATATATATATATAGAGAGAGAGAGAGAGAGACAGAGAGCGATAGATATGTAATGCGGGTGTCTGTATGTTTGTTTGGGGTGTGAGGTCTTGCTCATTTTGGGGTTTGCAACACGGCTTACTCGCCTGGAAAAGAAAATTCTTTTTTGTTTTGGAACCATGGTATTATCAGTTTTGAATAGTGACCTCTTAAGATTATAGATGTTTTGGGATGAATAACTGTGTCAAACTACACACAGTTATTCACAGTAATCCCAAATATTTGTTACTTCTACTGCTTTCTTCTTTGCCGTATGCTGTCGTTTGTGGTATTTGCATTGTGTATTTCTTCAAGATGATTTGTAAATGAATTTAAAAGTAAAATATTTTTTCATATAGCTTCTGTGCTTGAAGTAATCTATAACATGATGCAGTGTCAGTGACTCAAAAGATAGCACCCTCACTTTTGGTGTTGTAAGACCAAAAGGCTGTGAGTTCTATTTCCCCTCCAAGTGAATGGATTGCTGCCACTGCAGTGCAGCATTGGAGGTTGCTGCACTCCTATGTGTGCTGTCTTTTGGATAAGTTGTTAAACTGAGTCCCCATTTGCTTGAGCTAGTGGTAGCTCGGGTGGATGTAAAAGATCCCACAGTTTTATAAGTAGCACTTTGGGTCTCTCCTGAAAAAACAGCCACTAGTTTAGTGGGAATAACCTTGTCAACAAAGGATAAATAAAATAAATTTAGTCTGCTAAGGACAGTGTTAAATGCATGCAATGAGTGAAAATAAATGCTGTTTGGTGTATTAATGAAAATCTAACTAAAAATCCCAAGTAAAACTAATTTTAGGCTACAGCAGATAAATAATGTGTAGAACAGTGCTTAGCAGTGTGCAAGTAAAAGCACACTGTAATTTGTTACCATACAAATGTAATTTTGCAGTTAGTAAGCATACAGGAAAATATTAGTGCAACTAATGGAACAATTAATGAAAAAAGGAAAAGAAAATCATTAAGACATAATGCTAGAGCATGTTAACAAAATGAACTGGTGTAGTACTGTATACAAATCCAGGAAAATAAATTAAATAAAAGAAAGTTACAAACTTGTGAATTTTTAGATGCTTCCTAAGAAGTAGATTTTTGGTGACACTGCTCACATAAGGATACCTGAACATAACACTACTACAGATGATAGTAAGTGAGGTACCAGAAGAGATTCACAGTCTGCACAAATCTTGACAAAAAAGGAGCAGGTATGGTAGTATGCTGACTACTCTCTCATACCCATGTTTGATAGGATTCTTCATTCAGAGTAGCAATTGGTAACTTTTTCTTACTCCTAAAATCCTTTCCATGTACAATGCTGGCTTGGTGAAGCAGTGCTATTCTAAGATTTCTTTGCCCTCCTTTTGGTGTTTCTTGCTCCTTGCAAAGTCAAGTGAGTAAGTGGAATATTATAAAGCAGTAATCCATAAGAACCTATGGACAGAGCTAGCTAAAAGGTTCAGATGGAGGGAGACCTGACTATGACCCAGGAAATCTGGGTATGATTAGCAGAGAGAATTCCAGAAGAGTCAGCTGGGGGATAAGAACTACATAGTATGTTTGACACTTCCCCAGGACAAGGGGTGGGGCTTTCAACAGAGGGCTATAAGTCCACAGTGGAAACTGAGGACACTAGCCCCCACATGAATCATATACTGATGTATTACACATTGTGTGGTGGTGTTGGTAGAACATAAAAAACTCTTTTATGGCTATCAGGAAGGTGCCACAATGGGTTGCACTTATACCCTCCCTGCCTACTCCAGTAACACACTAACGATTTTCACACTTGCAGGTTCTAGTCTGTAAAGTCTAAGCCAAACGTGTCAAGGATGTAGAAAATGAAAATCTAGAGGGTCTCAGAAACATAGTTGCAGAGGGACATAGATAGATGATAGATAGATAGATAGATAGATAGATAGATAGATAGATAGATAGATAGATAGATAGATAGATGATAGATAGATAGATAGATAGATAGATTGATAGATAGATAGATAGATGAATACATACATACTTACATACATGCACAAACAAATAAAGAAACAAATAAATAAAAGACACAAGCAGACCGGAAGTTTACAACCTACATGCTGTCCAACTGTAAGGGGTGATGCTAAGAGCACTGTGTGAAGCTTGCAAGTGAGGTCAGCCTTCCACAAAAAATGGAGGCTGTCTTCCTACTAGGTTGTGTTTCTTCCACAGGCAACAAGATCCTGTCACTTTTTTCTGCTACTGGTTTTAGAAAAAAAAAAAAAAAAAGAAGAAGAAGAAAATACAGTGCTGGTTTCTGTGTCTCTCTTCAAGCCATTAACTATGTGTTGCTAAGGATAAGCTACTCGTCACAGATGTACAGCACTGCTTTTTCTGGTATTTACTATCTGGAGATGATAGGTAGGCATTGCCAAGACTTTTTTCATTTATATCTAAGCTACTGGTCTGTTTTTATCATAACTGGCTAACAAAATAAGATCTGATTCCAGGCTGATGCACATTATAATATCAAGAAAGTGTGTGTTTCTTAAAAACCACTAAGTGGATGTCTAAAGAAAATGTTTCCTTTTGTTTGCCCAAAGGTGGACTGGTTTAGCTTGTTTCATCCTCGGTCTCTTGGATATACTGGATGATTTGAAGCAAACTAAAGCTCAGGTTGGCTCTGGATTTCCAACAAATAAGACACTTGTTTATTTATACTGACTGACAATGCTGTGCAATAACTTGTGAGATTTCTGTTACTAGAGGCTAATGAGGAGAATTTCTAAATGTCAGTTTAAGTCATTTTCAAGGTTGCTGTTTTTGGGGGATATAGTGTTATGTCAGTTAATTTACTTATATGTGGTGGGTGATTTGTTTCTTGTCAGAACAAGGTGTAATCATATCAAATCTGGTTAAGAGGAAATAATGTTGCAGCAGCAGACTGTGTAGACCCTAGTTTGCTTTTTTATTTTTCATTTATTTATTTATTTTGTAATTATGAGGAAAAGATCAGTCGCACGAGAATGTCATTACACTTGCAAAAAAAGTTCTGTAATAGCATTTTAGTACCTTCTGGCTCACTTTCAACAGTACTATTTTGCAAAACCACATCATAATAGGCTGAGATTCTGGAAGAAGGAGACAGACAGAATAATCTTCATAATTCAGACAGGCAGAGGTGGTTTATAATGAAAATTTTGGCATTGTGACTCTCTCCAATTTATCTTAATTTGATAAAAACTACCACTCCTCCACTCAACGTACCCTGCCCTCAACCAGCTGAGAACTCAAAAATGTCATCCAGTGAACCCAATCCATGATCAGTGATTTGGTACCCAGTAGGATAGTACTGTTAAAAAGGTCTGCATCATTAAAATAAAACCAACTTACAGAAACATAAAATTTGTTGACTCACAAACACCCTTATACAACCATAAATCCATTGAGCAACCTAAAATGAAATCTGCCCTACCTCAGACTACTCTTATCATCCAAAATTATATAACCCTTCAACAACTCAATCCTACTAAACTACATAGTCCTCCCAGAACCCTGATTCTAACCCTAAAATTCCCCACCTGCTCACTAAACCTAAATTCTCTGATTGCTCCTTAACTGAAAAACTCTCTTCCTGCTCCCTAAACTTAAATACCCCAATGGTTCATTATCCCCATTATCCCCAAAATTCCCTTCCTGCTCCCAAACTTAAATTCCCTGATTGCTCCTTTACCTTAAAACTTTGCTGATATCCAGTCCATAAACCTAAATTCCCTAAATGCTCCCTAACCCTAAAACTTCCTTCTCCTTTCCTAACCCAAACATACCCCTCCTGCTCTCAAAATGTAAATTCCCTGATTGTTTTCTAACCCTAAACTCCCCTTCGGCTCCCTGACCCTAAACCTAAATCCCCCACTTAGCAGGTTAGTAGTGTAAGTGAATGACACATACCCATTCACTTATACTGCTAAACTTCAAATGGGTACATCTTGTAAAAATATATATATAATGCTGGAAATATTACATTCAACAAGTCTGACTAAAGCTCTGCACTATTAATGAGCTGCTGTTTGATTCCTTTCTCCTTCATTTGTCCACTGTGTCACTCTGAGCAAGTCACTTAACCAGTATTCCTTGGTCATCCCTGATAAAGGAATAATTTGACATGCAAATGACAGTCTATAAATAGGTTAAATAAACAAAACCATATCTGATAAAATGAATGGTATCCCTGTTAGAATTGGCTGTGTTTGGTGGAATATAGGCTGTCATTATGTGCAAAGATATACATATACATACATATATATATATATATATATATATATATATATATATATATATATATATATATATATTGCACCTTGCTGGCTGCCAACCATAAGTTTTTATGGTCTATTAGCAGATTTATTCCTCAAGAGCTGAGAGGCATACCTGTTTGGCTCATTTTCCTTGAGGCAAGAGCTGATCGTAGAGTCATCATCCTGGCAATCGTTAAAGCATTTTTTTCTAATGCCACCTAAACCCACCCCCTGGAAGTGACATAGGCTTCTGAATTACCATAGGTGGATCACCTATGCTTCTGATTACAAAAATGTACCCACTCATTGACATTCCTCCATGAGGGTTACCATTACCAGTTTGTTCGGGTTCACCCATGTCCCTTCCCCCATAGCCTCTTCTCGGGAAACTGGCCTATGCAAATCCCCTGAAGAACCAGGTCATCCTAACAGGAGGAGCCACCAAAACCCTCCTCCTTAGTGAGTGTGCAAAAGCTACTGAGCTCTCTTACCACCCCACCCAGCTCTTCAGCTACCCAAGTCACTAATCAATCTCACGATACCTGGGTCACAGTCAGGGCTTTACCCCTGTGTGCCACAGATTTCGCAGTTCTAGGTGATTATTTTCAGGGCTGTTATTTGCATGTCTGCATTACTGAAGTCTGGTATATTTAAAGTGCACTTTGTCACTTCACGGGTGTTTTGAGTATAACACACTGAAAATTAATATTTGATTATAATATTGAAAATTATTTTTTAGTATAATATTGCTATGTCTTCAGTTCTTTTAGTTGCATAAGCTGTGTGGATTAAATTAAAGCCAGGAGGTACTATCTCCTCATCTGTTGTGATTTTAGCCATGTTTCTTTTCCAGCATCTGTATCTGGATGGTAGCTAGCAATCCCAGAAGGTAAATCTGGGATTTATTACACATGCTTTGTGCATCAGTATGACAATTTTTTATGCCTGTTATCTTTTTACAGTATAAAATTCCTTGTTTAGTAATTGTCTGGCTATAGAAGGTTGGCCTTGGGTTTGACTGTATGACTCCACAGCATAATACATCCAGCAATAAGGAAAATGGATGTACTTTTAAGGTGGGTCTATATTAGAACATCGAAGTTTCACAACTTTGAATGTTCTAATATCGGCCCCTATTCAGCGAACGCTGAAAATAGCGAAGCTGTGGAACACCGAATTTCTTCCTAGGGAAGGAATTCGGTTGGCCATTCCTGTGGCTTCGCTATGTTCAGCACTGTGGTGGAAAGTTACGGGTCGGGATCAGGTAAGTGTGCGATTGTGTGGACGTAAGAGTTAGGGCACAGGGTAGGTGAGTTAGGGTTAGGGCGCGGGTCAGGTAAGTGTGCGATTGTGTGGACGTGAAGGTTTGGGTGGGGTAGGTGAGTTAGGGTTAGGGCACGGGTGAGGTGAGTGTGCAATAGTGACGGACTTTAGGGTTAGGGTTAAGGTAAGTGGATAGCTAGTGGTGTGTGTACAGTTTATTGTAGGGTTAGATGTAGGATTTTAGGTGTATGTGTGTGGATTGCTGTTTGTTTGGTGTGTTTGTGTTGTGTGTATGTGTGTCAGAACAGCGAATTATTTCCCAGGGAAAAAATTCACTGTTCTGCATGTTCGATATTGTCAGCGTTTGCTGAATAGGGGTCGATATTAGAACATTCGACGTTTTAAAAAGTCGATGTTCTAATATAGACCCCTTTTAACGAGTCTTGATAGATATTGAAGTTCTTTTTTTTCCCCTAATGAATGGGTTTGTTTGTAGGTATTTATGCATTAGAAGGTTAATATGAGTAGTCAAAGGATATTATACAGTTGTTAGCTTAATATAGCATTAATGTTTGATGAAGCGTGTGAGATAAAGGGAGGTGGTCATCAGAAAGTATAAAGTGATACATTGTGAGATGGGCTAGGAGTAAGAGAGAGTTAAGGATGACAATACCGAGTAATACCATATTGTTGACTTCTGTTAGTTACAGATTGACATAGTTTAGATATAATAATTTGTCTATTTGAGATAGTAAATGATGAAATGTGGTTAATGTAATAACTAGTGTGGCTCAGTTTATGGATGACAGGGTTTGAAAATTCAGATAAACATTTAGGAAGGTCAGCATGGAAGTATATGTTTTTAGGTAGAATAAGTTATAATGCAATGAAGGAATTGCAATGTGTTCCTTGAGGGAGGAGTCAAAGAGCTATAAATGTAATGCTTCCAGGGAATGCTGTGGATGTACAGAGACTGGACCACCAGTGAAAGAGTCAGCAGTAGCCAATGTGTTTGCATATACACACAAATGCTAATCTTGGTCTGGTCAGCTGAGTTCAGGCAATTAATAATCCCTCACAATACATATTCTATTAATATTTTAGTAACAATGCAATGCAGGCAACATATAGTGTGACTGCTATACTAGTCAAGTGGTAAAGACTAAACAGAAGACACAGGGGATACCTGACTGGGTAGTCAAAGGATATAACATGGCACTCATATGCCTTAAAATAGTCTAACCACCAGGACAAAAAGGCTATATAATTAGATGGGAAAAGAGAACTGAAAAAAAAATAATAATAAAACTTCTATGGATGTTGTCACAATGCACACACCAGCAATTTGTCAAGAATAGTGATGTAAAGAAACTGGCCCCAAAGCCCTGACTCAGCCCTAGAAAAGCCAGTGCTCAACTAATGATGCAGATGCTGGAGGGACAGGGTGGGGAAGGATGGGACTGAGTGGCTAACACCAACTCAACCATCCTGGGGGGAGGAAGACAGCCTATTTTGTTACAATAGCAGCATGCAGACCATGGCAAACTTCAACTGCAAGCAGCGTGCCTCTTGGTATGATGGTTGCACATGCATGGAAGTGCTTATGCACCTTCCAAAGGTGGCCATAGTGGAGTTTGCAATGCTGCCACAGGGTGCTGATTTAGGGCATGCTCCCTGGCAACATTAATATGCTACACCAGTGTTCTTGATCTCCTCACTGTCCCTGGATGTGGGTAGGGTAGAGCCTGGGGGAGACTAAGGTGGGTGGGGGAAGTAGACCCAGTGAGTGAGGAGAGGAGCTATGACAGCTAATAGTTAGCTACAGGGAACTTAAAAAAGGATTAATGATATAAGAACCCACAAGGTTGGCATAATGGTTAAGGTGTTTACCTTACACACACAAGGTGCAGGGTTTGATTCTCATGTGAGCTAATTGTCTAGGCTTAAAATGGTCCACAAGGGCAGTTAGCCTAGTGTGAACCTATGAACAGAACATGAACATTTTGCAATCTGTGAAAAGATTAATCTGGATGATGCTGTGGTAGGGTAATCTCCAGTATCAATCAGTATCACAGATAAGGGGACAGCAGAGACATAAGCTGCAAGATCGACACTATAGTTAGACAAACAAGGTCTGACTGTTGAAAAATCACAGCTTTGCAATCTATCCAAAAAAAATCAGGTTTATGTTGAAGGAGGTTGGTCTCTGAAGCAAATATCACAGATATAGCAGCAGCAGGCTCTTGCAAGCTGGGAAAGCAGCACTACCATTCAAAAAACAATATCTGGCTGCTGAAATCACAACCCTGCAGTCTATTAAAAGATTAACCAGGTCAATGTTAGGATATGGTGATCATTATAATTAGGGACAGATCCAGCACAAGGGGTCCTAGGACCCAGTGCTCGCTTGGGGGTCCAGTCTAGCATTTAAAAAATGCTCCACAAAAAAAAAAAAAAAAAAAAAAACACTCCACCAACTTCCAGCAATGGCCTGGAAGAAGTCTTCAGCAGTTTCAGAACTAGAAGCATGTTTGCCCAGAAACTCATCTCTGCTGCATCAGTCCATCAGCCCTCACATCTACCCAGAAGCCCATCTCTGCTGCATCAGCCCATCAGCCCTCACATCTGTTCAGCAGCCCATCTCTGCAGGGTCAATACATCAGCCCTCCCATCTGGTGAGTGGGAGATTTGTTTTATCACAGCAGTAGATCAGGAAATTGAGTGAGTAGATCAAGACCTTGGAAGAATTACAGGAGATATAGCTTTGTGATTGGACCTGACTGAGCATGATTTGCTTCAGCACAAGAGGTAAAGCTTTTTCATAGGAGATATAATTTTTATGACTGGACCTGACCATTTGATTTTTTAACTTGTGAATGAGTACAGGAGATCGGGAAGCTGAGTGTCCCAATGTTTTTGTAATCACAGGAGAATATGCCACAGTCATTATCTTACTCCCTTAACCAAACATATCCTTCCTACTACCTACCTCAGTCCCTCCCTCTTGCATGGAGCCCCTCTCCTCACCAATATTCAATCCTCTCTAAAGTCAAATCTGGCTTCCTGCTGCAATAAACTCTCTAAGTTTGCTACGGGATCCAAATCCTCCTCCCACCATTGCGATACTCTCCACACTTTGAATTGGTTAGAACTGCCTAACTATTTATCCTACATTCAAATCTCTGTTGCCCATAAACTTATCTTTAAACCCTTAAATTGTCCCACACTCTCCTCCACCCTCAAAAAGGATCACCCCAAATGACTACTCAGGTCCAGTAATCAGAACCTCCTGGAAGCGTACAAACCCATACGTACTCCAGGGACACTTGTATTATCTTTGACAAAAGAGTTTATTAAAGTTGGAACATTTTAATTGTGGTGGTGAACCCAGTACCTTTTTTTCTATTATCTTTCTCCCTAGCATGACTATGGAATTCCCTTCCTCCTCACATTCGAACTACCGACAGACACTCCACCTTTAAGACCTTGCTCCATTCCGATCTCTCTTCTCGCTAAGAATGCTCCTGTCCTCACCCCACCTGACTGCCTCCGCTGTGCCCCTACTCTTCTTTATCCTTTTTCTCAATCTAACACTCGTCTCCACTATTTCTATCCACCTTTACTTTTTGCTACTTGACTTCTTTCCCTTTTCACCCCACTTACGTAGGAGCCTGCAAGGCTTACACTTCCAAAGTGCCTTGCTTTTGATATTTCTTAAATATGCTATGTTAAAGTACATTCGTTAATTGCTCTTTACTATTTCATGTACTCTTTTTTATATTTGTGTACTTACAATACTCTGCTAGGACACATCCCACAAATGTTTTGTTTACTATTTTGTTTTTGCCTTGTTTTTCTTTTTAAGTTATGTATAAATTAAAAATTGTTGATTTTTATTTTTGAGCTACGTATAAATTGCAAACTGTTTTTCTATTGTAAAACTGTACAAGGAGCTTTTCTCCCTGGGCCTCCATTGAAAACTGCTCATTTTTGGCCCAATGGACTTTCCCGGTAAACAAACTGTAAATAAATAAATACATAAAATTTGTGTCTTGGTGTGTGTGTATGTGTATGTGTATTGGCTCCAGAATGTCCTGTCATGTAGATTTGAATGCCCGGTCAAGCAGGCTGCCAATGGATAGCAGACTGCCCTCAGTATCAGTAGGGATTTGCCTGCAGTCCAGTAGACTGCTTTCCAGGTTGCAGAAAAGTCAGGTAAGGTTAATCAATCAGGGATTACAATTAGTCATTACAACCAGTCATTAGAGGGCCATAGATATTTTTACTCAGAAAGAAAGAATTTTTTTTTTATTCACCAATTCTCAGGAGCACTGTCTAATTAAGTAACTTGCTTCAACTCACACTGTATGCAAACAGAGTTAGAAAGAATCAAACCCTCTTGTACCCCAAGACTACAGGGAACAGCTCATTAACAATGTAGAGCCTTAATCCACTGCACTAACTGCCAGAGCTTCCTTAATAACTTAATTTTCTAAGTCACTAAGGATGACAGTCGGTCAATAATGCTAGTCATTAGAGTTTCATAGCTATTGTTTAAAAAAATGCAGTTCAAGTTAATCAGCATTGTCTGGGAGTTGCAGCTGTGAGCTATTAACATGCTGCTCCCTATAAAGTACAAGGTTTGAATCCTTCCACCTAACTTACCATATGCCTTTAAGCAGGTCAGTCAGACAGTGCTCCTAAGTTAACTCTGAAAAGGAACACTTTGAACCATGAGTTTACCTGATTTGTAAATGGATACAAGAAAATGGTATTTAAAATTTGGGCCTTTGTCCCCTCATTATTTTTGGATTTGTTCAGAATTCTTGAGCAAAGAAGTTAAGAGGTATTTTTATCCAATCCTTGTAAAATCTGTGTCTTTCTGGGAAGTTTTTGTGGATTCCAGTGATTATATAATGACAGGCATGAGTGTCAGAATGTATCCCTCAGAAAATGGTTGCTAATGCAAAGCTTTTTAGTCAACTTTCTAATTATTTAAGAGAAAAGTTTAAAATTCGTTCCTGATTTTTGTGTCTTTTTTCAATGATTTTAGTTAAGAAGTGGGAGTGCACGGGTGGGGGGAGGGATTGGAATGGATTCTACCATATGGTTTTGACAGCACTGAAGTGAGATACATTTCTAGCCCATTATTTATGAATGTGTTCATTCACTTGTTTTTAAGCAGATATTAGAGGTTTACCATCATGCAAGTGGCTGTAATTGATGGTTGTGCTTTTGAATACAAATAATTGGTTCCCATAAGTCGCATTAGTTATGGTGTAAAGAAAGGAATTGACTGCAGTAAACAGGAGCATCATCATATGACCTATGTTCTTTGGGTACAATCCTTGGTTAACTTATTTTGTTTACAGTGTGTATATTATTTGACTGTGAATAAACTGGACAACATGACATTTACATATTTAATGTTAATATTGTAACTGAATACATTTTTAATTAACCTTGTTTTTTGCAAGTACATGGGTGTGCAATGCATGGTGTTAGGCTACAACAGTCTGTCTGGTACTTAGTCCAGATGAGTACAGCTATGAGCCATTCCTGTAATACAGAATTTGATTCCTTCAGCCTTCATTTGTTTACTGTGTGACTCTGACCAAGTTGCTTCACCAGTCAGTGCTCCTAGGCTACCTCTGAAAAGTAACATTTACATCCAGTGGGCTGTCTCAAGCTGTTACTAAATGCATTGCACATTTGTCTTTTGAATTCCTGCACCCTTCGCTTAGATGCTAAAGAATGCTTCAGTATATGCTGTTTTACTATGAGTCCCAGCAGATTCATTTTCAATAAATGTGAGTTCCAGAAAAAGAGTTGTTTACTGTTGCCATGACCTAAGTGTGCACGTCTACAGCCAGGTCAGACATTACCATGAATTGAGATAAGGACTGGGGACATCAGTGTAGGCTTTGGTCATTAGTGCTGTATTTTCACAGTAGACGGCATGTTCAACACTACATTACTGACCACCAGGCTCTTGTGCTTCACATACACTTCAGCTCTACACTCTACTTTTTGAAACCCAGCACCAGCAACAGATATTCACCCACCAACTATGGGAAGTCTTTTGCAGTTGTGCAGGATTTATAACATGCTGGAGCAGCATGCTGGGTTTCTTTCTCTTTATTATGTGGTTGACACCATCACAAGATATAGCACATAATTTCATGACTTGTGGCACACACTCCAATTCTAACTGTGGTTATATGAAAATACCTGTCCTTTGTACACTTTGATGCCTGTATAGGCTGTACAGACGATGACTGTTATGCCTACTGTGAAACTGCTTGTGATGTCCCCATTCTGGGCAGTAATCAAGGAGCCTGAGTCCTCACCACTGGCACTGGAGAGGGACATTCACTTGGAACACAAATGGATACACTCAGTATTTCCTAATGCAGCTCTCTGTATCAAGCACAATTTCCCTTAAGAGCACACCAGTCAGTCTGGGGGCTAGGTTCTCTCACTCTCTCCAGATCCCCATGAGACTCCCCACTGGCACAGCTGCAGTGTCGGGTTGTCTGCTGAGTGTCCAAGCCAAGTCCTCCAGCATCCTCTCTGTCAAACCAGTGTTTCATGTCCCTGCTCCAAGCAGTTGAGATACACACTCTTTTAGATTTGATTTGCACATGCAAGCACACACACACACACACACACACACACACACACACACACACACACACACACACACACACACACAGACAGACACGCACACACACATCTACCTGGGAAAGGCTAGCATAGATTTACTAGCTATGCCCCCTTCTGCCCAGACTATAAGGTAGTTACACCCCCACCAGACAGTCCAAAGCCAGCTACTCTAAGACTCTTGCAAGGGTGCCCAATTATACTGAGTGAAATTAATATTAATACAAATGGTAGATTGACCAACAGCAAGCCTTTCAGGAGCGGCCAGAGCTGTCAACAAACATATATAAGTATTCTCAGAGATTAAAATATTTTCTAAAAGACCTGCCACAATGAAAAGTTTAAATATATTTAATAATAAATAAGAAAAGAACATGAAAATACTAAATATCTATTTATAATAAACACCAGAGTTTCAATCACAGGAATGGTCAGGTTCACACAGTGAGAGAAAAACAATACTTAACTAATCTCAGTATATTTTCTTGACTGATCTAAATAATTATTGTTCCAAGAACAGACATCTCTGAGCCTTCTGTCTTACCTAGTATTAAACATTATTATTAGTGATGGATTACAGAATGACATTACATACATCTGGTCATCTGACTTCTGGTTCCAGTGCTTTCCCCATTAGCTAAGATCTGCTGCAGTTTCTGGAAGTCATAAAACAATTTCAAACCTTCACCCTTCTAGAGTAGCAATTAGTTCATCCTAATGACAATGCAGGAAGCTTCCTAGTGCAAACCTTTTGTCTCTAGCTGCATTGAGAACTGTAAGACACAACCTTTATGACCTAAGCCAGGTAGTTTAATTTCAAACTATTTTCAAAGTGTTAGAATAACCTCTTCTCTTCCATTAGCCTCAGTTAAACATATACATTTAAAAAGCTAATTTAATACATGTATATTTTTTTCTGTCCAGCAGAGCACACTGTTGTTATAGTTTTAACACAAGCAGCTTTACAAATACATTTTCAACACAAGCATCATTAAAAATATGTTTGATATACAAATGATATATATTCTTTACAAAATTCCAGCTAGCTGTGCTAGCATGTGTTACACATGCATTACCCTACTTCTCCTGGCATAGCTGGCATTACTTCATATCATCACACTCCCGTTTTGTTTTAAACACATTAATGTCTGATACCAGTGATAACAAGAATGTATGGGCATGTACTAAGCTGGAAATTCCAAGGTAGCTGCACTTGTGTTGCCATCATGTTTCTCTCTTTACTACTAACACACATGGCATGCCATGGCACATACATTTATACCAGACATTGGTTTATAACTTAGACAGGGTTATAAAACATACACATGATGTTTCTTCTCTTTTTCCTCACTGCCACTGAATAGTACACCCAACTGATACCCTCCTTCATTTGTCTGGAACTCCTGGAACAGGTCCCCCCCTACACCCCAGACCAGGAGGCTACTGTTCTTTATTGTTACTCTACTGTGCAGGACTGTACGCAGTAGAAAGAGTTATGTGCATTGCTATTACCATATTGTACAGGAATGCAGACAGTGACTATATGATATGTTTTCTAAGATGTATATTGCACAGCACCTCCATAATAGTCCCAAAACCTGCATCAAGTGTTCATCAATTAAGACATATGATCAGTCATATTCTTGCTCACTCTGCTAGCTTCACTGTAGCCTTAATCTACAAGTGACTGATGATGGTGTATTGGAGTCTGTAGCCATAAATCCACAGCATAACCACTGTGACTTGTAAACCATAATTGTATGTTACAGGAAGATCTGTGTCACTATTCATTGTTCCAATATTCTCTCTACTGGAAATGGTATTCATCCTCTAGATGCCATTCAGGTATATCCTTTTGTATGAATAGGTTCTCCACATCAAAGACTATGTGCACTGCCATGGAAAGATGCTGTGATTTGTAGGGTTTGTCTAGATACTTGGCAGCTGATTTAATACTGCCCCTTCCAACTGATATACCTTTTTCTTTCATCTTCAAGGGGGATCTTTTTCATGACATGTTTGACACTGATGGCCCCAGTACCTCATCGGTCTGTTCCATGGCTGCATGGTGACTAGTTGTTGTTAATGGGACATGTAATTCTCAGCATCACCACAAGTTACATAGAGGAACATATTCCAAAACGACTAAGAACCAAATATAAAACTACCAAAACAGCAGAATTGGAAGGGAACAACACCGAAGATGCCATTAAAAACCTTTATTCAAACCAAAACTTGATTAAGCGCTTTCGTCCATATATAGCCAAGACTTCATCAGAATCAAGTAACATTAAAAATAACTCATTTAAATAGCCCTCTCCCAAATCACATCTTGACATAGCCAATAAAAATGAAACATTTTCAACAAATACTAAAAAAGTTTTATTAAATTAAAACATGAACAACATGCCACAAAAAATAATAACAGTGATAAAATATAAAATATATGATATAAATGAAGGGTATAAGTCATTACAGATGTTTCTTACCCATGGTTACCCACTTGAAATGATGCAAAATATTTTGACAAAGTCAGGGACAAAAGGGGAAAAGGGATTTTTGTTCTCCCCCTTAAAATAGACAACAGTGTATGACAATAAAAGCATCCAGAATTGAAAGAAAGGGGGTATACTAATTATTTTGTCACTACATATATAGTGGATTGTAATAGTATTTTTAGAGTACTTAGTGATAATTGGAAAATGTATACCTGTTTTGAGAGTTTACATGGCTTGGTGGGTGAATGCCCATGTATTACTTATAGGAGAGGAAAGAGTCTGAAACAGTATTTTGAATCAACTGATTAGTCACAACACAATATAGTCAAAAACCAAATGGGTGTTACAAGTGTGGTACTTGTGCCCAATGTAAATTTATTTTTGAAAATAAGGAAATAAGGGTGAATGGTACATTGATTAAAATTAAGTTTCATTGTACTTGTAATCTTTGGGTATTATTTATGTGGCTGTATGCCAGCAGTGTAATGCATTTTATGTGGGGAAAACCCACAGGTGTTTTAGGAAGTGTATATATGAACATATGCTCGATATTAGAAACAAAAAAAAGAGTGTAATGCTTTATATAAGCATATTTTGGATTTTCTGTCACATGTTTTTAAATTTTTTGGTTTGGATACTGTTTATAAGGATATTTGAGGGGGACCATGGGAGGACTTAATAGAGGCTTGTGAATTAAGGTGGCAGATTAGACTCAATTCATTGGTTCCACCTGGCCTTAATGAAAACAATTCTATAGTTAGTATTTTGAGGTTAAGGTATTATATTTTATGAATGGTTTTCTAACAGATTGATCATAATACTATTACCATGGTGAAAAAGTTATATTTTATCATATATTATATATTTTATCACTGTTATTCTTTTTTTGTGGCATGTATTCATGTTTTTGTTTGATAAAGCTGTTTTTAAGTACAATGTATTTGTTGGAAATGTTTCATTTTTATTGGCTGTGTCAAGAAGTGATTTGGGAGAGGGCTATTTAAATGCATTATATTTAATGTTACTTGATCTTGATGAAGTCTATATATGGACAAAAGTGCTTAATCAAGTTTTGGTTTGAATAAAGGTTTTTACTGGCATCTTCGATGTTGTTGTTCCCCTTCCAGTTCTATGTTTTGGGTGTTTTACAGAAAGAAACATGTCCAGAATGCAAGAAATAGCCATCTGAATTGCTGATATTGTGTCTCTTGAGTGGTATTGGAATGTCCCAGATGGAAGTATGTCCAGTGACAGGCAAGCTTTGGTGTCCAAGTAAAATAATTTCTGTACTGGCTATGTGTACTCATGCATGTTATACTCATGGACGCATCCATCCAGAAACTTCTATCTCTCCATTAAATGTCTATTGATAACCTCCGAGTCAGACATCTGCTCTAACATGAGCCACTAGTGACCCTAGATGGGTGCCTCCACAATACAGATCAAGGTACAGCTATGGTCAACTCCTGTGCCATCAGCATATTTACTGCAGGGTTGTTACTTCCAGGAATGAAACAGTCATAGTTTTCAAAGCTGTCATCCATTGCTGTCTGCAGCAAAAAGGTTTGTATGTGGTCTAAAAAATTTTAATTACACCATATAAAAGTGCTCCACTCTGAAATTTTATGAAATTGTGTGTAGCCTACAAATGGTCACTGCATTCATTCACTAATATACATAGCACACAGCATGTCTTCTAGAATTACCAACATGTGAAAACATTTGCAGCTTTCATCCAGTGCCTTGTTACAAACTTAAATTATTTTGGAACACAGTTTATGGTTTGGCAGACTATCTCAACTAGAGGGGATTTTTCTAGGCAATGAAAGTGAAGAAGCACTTCATATTTTGAACACATTATTTAATCTCTCTCCATTGTATAAAAATATACCTGTCCTACCAGTCACTGTGCATATAACGAAAAGTGCAGTTGAAAAAATTCCATTTGACACTCATGGCTTCCTACTGTCTTCCCACCCCCACATCATATTTATAAATGCCATATACATCTTCGGCTGTTGTCCCTTATGCCTTTAGTATATGTACGCACTATTTTCAGTTGGTGTGCCTTACAACTTAAAACATTTACTAATTTATGTACAAAAGTATACCTGACTGCGCCTTTACATTAAACTCTGCAGCTTTGGTACTAAACCCAGATGTAAGTGTAACTTTAAAGAAGAACCCCCTACACAGTATTTGATCATTAGCTTAACATCTTTCCTTGTAGTCTCAGGTGTACCTCTTGAGGAGTATAGCGATGCCTTGTTTTCAGAATTACAGACCACAGCCAATACTAAATAGGCTCTGGTCATCTTCCTATTTTATATGTGATCTATTTGAGGTTCTTGGATCAGTTCTTTTATGTGAGCAATTCAATGCAAGCTTTAAGAAATGGCCATTCCAATGGTAAAGGGAACACATTACTGAAGTAAAGTTTTGTCAGCTTTAGAGCCTCCTTCCCCTTATACAGAGATAATACCACTTGATGACTAGTTGGACTGCACTATTCCCTCAGACCATGGGACTCCATCTTCCCTGCTTTAATCTTTCTGTTACCTGTACAGAGGGCAGACATGGTCATGGGAAGATTTGTAGGACTCTTCAGGAAATGTAAATACATATCTTCATGTTTTGCTGGTGAGGGTGCTATAAGGGCATCAAAAGAATATGTTTTCATCCAATCCTCAGCTTTTTTCCTGAAACCATTGCAGTCTACCATTTGCAGGATCTGAGAAATATGCAAAAAATTAATAGAGATGTTTTGTTTCTCCTTCAAAAGAACAGGCTTCATATTTATTCTAGTACCACAAAAAGGAGATCTGTACATACCAATCACAGATCCCTTCAGCCTCAGCAAATACATAAATACTACAAAATTTTAGGATGTTGTCAGTTCAGACCTTCATCCAATACCTTCACTAGGGAGAGTACATGATTATAATGTGCCTGATGTATAACTAGTAGTACACTACAAATTATGAGTTACGCTAAGGAACTTTCACTTTTCAAGTCAGGAAACATCTTCAGTTTGTGGTTCTGCACTTTGGTGTGGTGAATACAGCCAGGACTTTTAGTAAGTGACTATTTTACTTTTTAGCCACTGTAGCCCCTATGTTACCAAACATCCTAATTTCTCCATGCCTGACTGGTTGTTGGACGCTCAGTTCACAAATAGGTTTGTTTGTTGATTTTGTAACCTCATACATGGACTTGTTTTCCTCAGGTTGTTGGACTCTCAGTTCATGAAAAGGTTTGTCCATTGATTTTTTAACCTCATACATGGATTTATTTTCCTCAGAAGTTTACCTACAGAATAGTTTTGATTTGCTACTTGGATTTTTTTTAACTTTAAGGATGGGATTTTTATTTTTCATCTTTTAGATTTTATTTTTTAACTAGAAGGAATATATGAATGAAAATTATTAAATGTAATATGCTTGTGTGCTGTTTCTTTAAATGTATGTTTTCAAAGAAAATGACGAATGGTTGCAGTTGTTCTGATAAAGTTTCTGGTTTACAGAACAGATGCATCAAACATTGTTTCTTTACATTATTTTAAAGTTTTGTTGCCATAATTGTTGATATTTATTTCACCTGGCTGTCTATTGGAGTGCTTAGTTGTTCTACTGTTTCCACATTGGTTCCAAGGCATTTTCAAGTTGGGTTAAACATTCTTATTAATCCCTTCAAATTTGCTGTCTCGAATTGTCAGTGTGCCTCCCTAGTAAGCCTCCATGGACATCAAGATCTATAGTTTAGATTTTTGTTGAATGACGTCTTACATTTCAGGTGTCAAAGTAAAAAATGGAATTTAGTTGAAAATATTGTATTTTGTGCTGGATCGATTCTACTGATTGTCTGTCTTTGAGCATCTCAGTCTGTTCATATCCTTTTCTTTGATTCCCTCAGCCTGGAGTCTGCTTTATGTACCTCTCTACATGAAGTATCTCTGTGTCTTGGTGGAGTCCATTCCATTATGTTTTTTTTTATTTATCTGGCTCTATGGGGTGGTACACAGAGTGTCCATGTTCCAGTGAATGATGTTTTTTCTCTATTTGGAGTGAGAATCATGTCTCTTCACCAATGCCTTTGTGATGAATGCAAAGCTGTCTAACATCATTCAAAGAAACTTTCTACACGTGAAAACTTACATCATCTTGGTGCTTTTGCTGGTGGTAAAACAACCCTCAAACTTATAAATATACTAACTCCAAGATCAAGCAACCTTATGCTAAGAGAATATTGATTTTCAAACGAATCTGAATATTCCCTTACCACTTACATTGCCCAGCTTTAGACTTTTATATTCGGCTCATGAGATTTTTGTCATTATTGGTGAGCTACGACTTAAACAACTATCTATTACCGATTTTGCAGTAGATAAGAAGGCAATCAGTGAGGTGACATGCTCAATCCTAGGTGATATGTCTGCTATTCTTGTAATGTTTCGGTTTTGTACTAGGTCCAGATGTGACCATTGTCACATGATTTTCATTGTCTATACTGCCACTTCAAGGATACCTGAAGTCAAACTTCCCTTGTTAGTTCTCTGGTCATATGATGTCAGATGCCCAGATAAATGTGTCAGGCTCTTTGTGCCCCCTCACCTTTTAGAGATCCTGATAAAAAATACTTGAAACTTGGTGTAGCGTATATGACCTGTCTAGGGAGTGCAATCCCACTTCAGAGATCCCACTTCAAAGCAATGTGTAGAAGGCCCAGTTTCAGACATTCTGGACAAGAGCCAATGCTGCTCTTTCAAGACATTGGTCAGAGAATCTGTGTCATGTATTGCCTCACAGTCATCTTATTTGCAAAGTTCTCCTTGAGACAAGTAAGATAATAATTAGACTGATGGTCTCTTGCTGACCAAGATAGCCACTGTTCTTCCTTCTGTTAAGGTGCAATCTGTTTTTATGTCTGCACCTGAGAGACAGTATGCTCCTACAGCACTGGGCAGGGCATTGCAGCCATCCTTGGAAGGCAGTTCCTTTGCCTGCAGTCATTTTGGCAAAGTATGTGTCTGAAATGCAGGCATAGATCTGTTCTTTCATGTTTACTGTCTTTTATATGGATAGAGTTCCTTAGTCCAATATCCCACCCTTTCCAGTGATGTCTGCCATGCTAGCTCGTTGAAAATTTTTATTACCATCATTTTACTTAACAGCAGAGCGTTTATTACTCCTGATGGTTACAAAATGTTCCTGTTCTCCTCAGCTTCTAGGACACTGGATAATAAGACTTCTGATAGACGGTTGCATTCTCCAGAATTAAGTTGCAGCTTCTTTGTGGAACTAGACTACTTCTAATTGGAACTAGCTCCAATATTTTGATGTGAGTCTGCCAACAACTACATTTAGGGCTATGATACCACCCACTCTATAGAACTGATGTTATGGCTGCTTTCTTTGGAAGAGTGTCAACCAGTAATTTTGCACAACATCAGTATGTTCATGCATTTCAACTTTCACCAAGCACTGTAAGCTGGAGTGCCAGCTTAAGGAAACAGTGCAGACACTCAAGATTTGATAGCAAGGGTCTCCTCCCATAGAATTGGTGTAGCTTGTTATTTTATCGATATGCTATCGCTGAAGAGACAGAAGTGAAGGAAATGGTGTAGCGCAGCAGCATGAGAACTCACCATAAACTATATATGCGTAAATGTGCTGAGCATATTTCTACAAGTTTAAATATGAAGTATGGCGTGTCACATCATTTATAATGTATGTATGAGACATCGATATTGTATTCCAGGCAGATCCCGAAAGCAGTCAAACGACACTAGAAGGGTCTAAAGTTGCCTCCCATGCCAAAGGCATCAGTCTTGTCATCTTCTGTTCTTTGTTGGTACTGGATCTTATGTGCAAATATATGCTGTCAACAAATGTTGTTGTGTCCAAAACTAAAACCTAGTGAATTAATGTGTACCTACAAGTGCCACCAATGAACCCAGAAACAAAAAAGGTGAATGCATTTAGACATTCAAAGTAATCCTATAGTCTGAAAGCACATTGTAAAGCTAAGCACTACAAGCTAGATGTCTGGCCTTACAGCAGGGCCTGGCAAGTAACATAGAGGATTAAAGTTATGAGCTACTTCCTGTATTTCAGGGTTGGATTTCCCAAGCCTCCATTTGCTCACTGTGTGGCTCAGAACAAGTCATAGATATTGCTTTGGAGCAACTGGGAAACTGGCCTTGGCTTCTCAGTGTTCTCCTGGACAGTATGCTTAGTAAGTACTATGAAACTGTAAACACCACATAACTACCTCAGACACATTGATACACACTAGACAAAAAGCCATCTATAATACAACAAAATTGGTAGACTTAAGTCATAGGCTGTAACAGAGGGAAGAGGGTGTGAGCACCTTCTACAACAGTGCAACTTCCATTCAAACATCTTATGATGAGTTTCCCACACAATTATAATACATTTGTCAAAAACATTATTGCTGAAGGACATTGATAAGATGAATAAAAGGTGATTGAGCTATGTATAAGCCTGAAACTGATGTGGTTGAATGGCTGAAACATGCTATATAAGAATGGAAAGGCAAAACCTCACCTTTCAGGCTGGGGACATATCTTCTAGTATCCAGAAAAGTTACATATGGAAGTCTAAGTGGCAGCTTCACAAATACTCTAGAAGGAGGCATTCTAGAAGAAAACACCAGTGACAACAGTTGACTTGATTAAGTGGGCCATGATCTGTCCTGTCAGGGTCTTGCTATACTTATCATATCAGATGGTGACATAGTTTATGAGTAATTTGGAAACTGTTTCCTCAGTTTCTGGGTAGCTATACTTAATCCTGCTGGTGCAATACTTCAGTTATATGTGCACATCTCTTGTACATAAAATCCTCTCTTGTCTGTTCCTGTTTTCTGTAAAAGACTGGTAAGTGAATAGACTGACTGGCAGAGATTTAGAAACTACCTAGAGCATAAAAAGTACCATGTCTTTGTGGAAGATAGTCTAAATGTCCCTGTACATTAGAGCTTGCAGCTCATAGACCCCCCCTAGTTGATGTAACTGCTAGATTGTCACTATGACCAGAGTCACCCTTAACAGATATGCCAGTTAATCTGTACTGGCAGGTTCAAAAGGAGAAAAATAACAGCTTTTCCATAGCAGACTTCAGGTCCCAGGTCAGGGATGTAAGACACATAAGTGGCCAGAGACTGAAGGCACACATTAAGAATTGTTAATAGTCACATTATACAAAATAGGTAATTCCACTGGGATGCAGTCAAAGAAAGCTAAAAGGTACACCAGGACAAGAACAGTAAATCAAGTTTGCCTAAACATGTGCCAGAGCTACTGAAGGACCTCAGGTTTAGGATAAGAAATGAAGTCTATCCCCTTGTTTTCACATCAGTGTAAGATAAATACAGCTACGTTCATTTTGATAAATACAAATTTCTAGTACCAGACCCCTTAGTCTCTTTTTGGAATAGACGATGCAGGCAATGGTAATATATGTCAGAATGTCTTAGTTCCTTCTAGAAATAACACATTTCATATTACGTACAATCTATATTTTTGTTTTGGAACAACCCTAACAGATAATCCCAGATGCCAATTTTGTTGCATTTATGCCAGCATATTTTACCAGGAGATGACAATCCATATTAGCTAGAGTAAAGATAGACAATGGTGATAATAATATCAAATCTCTTACATTAAATCATCCTATTGTAAGGGGATGTATAATATGCAGTAACCTAATTAGCGTTGTTCCATTTATGTGTAAGGGTGATTTTGAATTTTATACTGAAAGGTCTGCACTTACTGCAACAAGTAAATGAAAACTTTTCGCATATAATGAACTAGATGTTTATTATTTATTGTTATTTATTTATTTGCTGTTGTTTAACCAGGATAGTCCATTTGGCCCAAAGAACCCGTTTTCAATGGAGTCCTGGGGAGAAAAGCTCCACATACAGATTATGCAAAGATTATGTTACACAATACATAAAATACAAAGATTAATTTCAATACATAGATTATATAGAGAAAAACATAAGTATCTAACAAAACAAGTAATAGAGGTGAAATATAAAAAGAAATAGTATTGCGTTTTTTTTTTTTTTTTTTTTTAATTACTTGGTACAAGTGAGGAGTTGAATGGTGGAAGCAAGCATGAATTTGCTAGCTGGGAATGGAAAAAGAAAGAGGAGTAGTGTTGGGGGTAGGGGAGGTTATGAAGGATGTGAGCAGAAGCATTCCCATGAGGATGTTAGATGAGAGTGGAGTCATTTTTTAAAGTGCGGGAACCTAGCAATTGTACGGATGGATGGGGGAAGGGAGTTCCATTGGCGTGCTAGTGAGAAGGACAGGAGGTGTTGTCCTGGAGCGTGTATGGGTCTATAGACCTCTATGAGGTTTTGATTGTTAGATCTTAGAAGTCTTTGTGTTTGATGCATTTTAAAGGTAGTTGGAAGAGAGGGACAGAGTGCTGGCTGGAAGATGAGTTTATGTGCATAGGTGAGTTGAGTGTAGGAGCGGTAGTGGGGTAGCTCTAGCCAGTTGAGTTTTTGGAGAGGTTCACAGTGATGGGTAGATGATTTGCTGCTGATTGCAAATCTGGCTATTTTATTGTAGCAAGATGATAGTTTGGATTTCAGAGAAGATTGTAGGTTTGTTAGAAGAGGGGCGCCATAGAGAAGGGAGGGAAGGAGAAATGTGGTAGAGAGGGTAATTTTGGTAGTAGAGGTGAGGAACCGATGGTGGCTGTAGAGCATGCCTAGTTTGTGATGTTTTTTTTTTTATATTTAGGAGTAGATGGGAGTTGAATTTCAGCTTGTCATCAATTTGAATCCCGAGTAGTTTGGCTTCAGATACCAGCTCGAGACATGTATTGTTCTGGCTGGTGATGGAGAATAAATTTCTGTAAAAGTTATTAGTTTTGGAGGGGGAGAATATCATAAGCTTGGTTTTAGCAGCATTGAGTGCAAGGTGGTTCTCTTTCATCCATTGTTCTGTGGTGGAGAAGGCATCTTGAGTTAGTTTTAAGAGAGTTGGGATGGATGGGGCAGCACAGATGATAGTGGAGTCATCAGCATATTGAATAATATTTGCAAGGGGGATAGAGCGGAAAAAGTAATTAATGAAAATATTGAAGAGGAGGGGGCCCAGAATAGAGCCTTGTGGGACACCTGTGGGTGTGTCAAGGAAGGAGGAGGTGGATTTTTTCCACTTGACAGCTTGTTGCCGATTGGAGAGATAGCTAGTAAACCAACAGCGGGAAGAGGGAGAAAGGTTTAGGTTAGAAAGCTTAGTAAGATGGAGGTTATGAGAGATAGTATCGAAAGCTTTAGAGAGATCGAGGAGGATGGTAGATACAATGAGGCCAGAGTCCTTAGCTTTGTTCACAGTTTCAAGGAAGGATAGGAGGGCAGTCATAGTACTATGATGGGGTCTGAATCCATGCTGTGTAGGAGTTAGTAGATTGTTATCCAGGAGATGTGGAAGGAGTTGAAGATGGATACATTTCTCCAGGAGTTTTGAAATGGGAGAAAGGATGGTGATAGGATGGAAGTTGGAAATATTAGTATTGGTTCCACCTGTGTGCAGGGGAATTATGTAGGCTTTTTTTCCTGATTAGAGGAACAAAATTTTCTTGGATTGAGCGGTTTATTAGGATACTGACAGGGAGGGCAATGGCTTCAGCAGCTATACTAAGGTAGTATGAGGAAATGTTATCAGGGGCATTGGTGCATGGTTTTAGTTTCTGCAGGAGTTTTTTTATGGTGGATGTAGGAATAGGTTTGATGAGGAAAGGTGGAGTTGTGGAATGAGTGGGGGAAGGTGGGGGAGGAGAAGTATGAGGTGATGTGGCAGAAGTTAGAGATGAAAGAGCTTGAGGAGGAATGGGAGAAGTTGTAGGGGAAGATACCTGAGAGGAAATGCAGGTTGGAGGAGTATTGTTTGAAAAAGAGCTGGTGAGTTTGGAAATAGAGTCTATGAAGAAAGAGTTAAATTGGGTTGCAAGATCAGTATTATCAGTATTTGGGCAAGGGATTGGGTTTCCTGTGTTCCCGGGTTTTAAAAGGGTAGTTATGCCTTTCCAGAACTTCTGAGGGTTGGTTTTGAAATTGCTTTGAAGTCAGGTGAAGTAGTTACGACGGTCTGCAGAGATAAGTTTTTTAACTGAGTTACGAAGGGTTTTGTATTTGTTGAGGGAAGAAGTAGTTTTGTTCTTTTGATATTGTGTCCAGGCTTTGTCTCTAAGTCGCATGGTGGTTAGGGTGTTTATACTTAACCAGGGTGGGGATTGCCTTTTTATTCTTTTGGTTTTTAATGGGGCATGAGTATCTAGAAGGTTGAGGAAGGTGGTATTAAAGTGAGTGATAGCATTTTCAAGGGGAAGAGTCTTTAAGGGGTACCAGTTCAGTGAATTTAGTGCAGCTGAGAAAGCTTCAGAGTTGAATCTCCTATGGCATCGGGTAGTGATGTAATTATGGGTGACTTGTAAGGGAGAAGGGAGACGTCTTGCGTAAATGGGGAGGTGGTCGCTGACGCTACAATTAAATATTGTAAATTATAAAACAAAGATGCTAAATTAGAATCCTAGACTCCAGTTATAACATTGTTAAGGGAGATAATTATGGGAGCAAATGAAAATGTTCAACCATGCTACTCAGCGGTGGTCGTAATGCTTTCTGACTCCAAATCACAGGAAACCATGGGTAATCAATATAAAACTGAGATTTTAGTGCATAGGAAATTAATGTGAAATCAAACATGTTCATTATAAGTTAGAATTTAAAGAAAGGTAGGGAAGAGTAGTCAATGCAAGCATATCAGATGATATATCAAAAGTCATGTTGAATTAAGTACACCATTCAAAAATAATTGCAAAAAAGCTGAAGGAAATAAACCACAGCCCTTATTTACATTAACCAAGACTTGTGCCAACATATAAAATTTAGGGTCTGAAACTTCAACATCTGGAAAACTATAATGGCTATTAACAAGGCCCATATAATGTGTGGAGACACACCAAAAGTATTTTTTCCAAAATTCTGTAGAACGTTGGAGGAAACTGTGTTGTGTAAAAAATTCTGTCAATATCTATACTCATCTTAAGCAAATGTATATGAGCATTAATAATAAATGACTAGGACTAGATAAAGAAACAGTTATATTGTAAATGGATGATACTTAGTGTTACATACTCAAAATACATTCTTATAATAACTCTAACCAAAGAATGAAATGGAATCAGAACAGCAACATTAGAATAATATCCAGTAGTAAAATGAAGTATTAATGTTTTAGTGTTACTTCAATTTACAGTGCATCCTAGGATCCTAGTAAATTTGTCACTATAAAATGGCAGAAGATGAGTTCTGACTATCAAAAATGGTGAGCAATAAATCATCCACCTAAGTAAAATACTTTTAAAGGAAACCTAAAATAATAATAGGGGTTATTTTCTAACAAACAGATTCCTTACAAAAAGAGATTTCATGTCAAAATTAGTAAAGTAGGAAAAGAGGGGAGTCTTGCTTGGCCCTGACACGCTGTACCTTCATAGAAGAAATAATATAATTTACAGAAAAAAGGACATTAGTGAAAAATAGCTTTAATTAAATCAAACGTATGTGATATAAACTATGTGTCATATCATCTATAATATATGCAAAACTAATTTTATAAAAAGCTTTAAAACCATATTCAAAAACAGAAGATTCAAATAACAGGAATAAGTCTGAATATATTAAAGATTAAGGGATCACATCATTTTATTAATCATGGACATATCTTTACTGGGCATAACCACAAACTGTAAGAGATCACTATATTTGGTTAAATATTTTGAAAGAAAGTTATTGATAATTTGTGCACAATCTTATAATTAGTGTTTATTTATTTATTTTACATTTGTTAACTGGGATACTTCGACTGGATATATGTCCATTTTCAGCAAAGGCCCGGGGAGAAAAGCTCCAAGATTCATAATAGACATACACATAAAGAAACTTTTAGTAAATAGTACTTACAGATAAAGAACTTTTAGTAAATAGTAGTTACATATA